>NC_061095.1:27473244-27493244 GCF_015104395.2 Macrobrachium nipponense | reverse complement strand
GACGGTTATTGATAGAATGTATGGTAGGGTTGTCATAGTGGTGGCTGCGCTTTGCTCTTATATATATATATATATATATATATATATATATATATATATATATATATATATATATATATATTTATATTTATATGCCTTCCCTTTTCAGTTTGCCCTCGAAGGCTTCGTCGTCTCCCGTTAAGTTTAATCGATTAGTGTTGCTGATCTTGATGTGTGCAAGGAACGTGTAGGTTATATGTTTTGTCTATTGTGGAATATAATTATGGTAATAATCTTCAGTAATTTGCACCTCATGAACTTTGAATCAAATCTTACACATATAGACTCTCTCTCTCTCTCTCTCTCTCTCTCTCTCTCTCTCTCTCTCTCTCTCTCTCTCTCTTCTCTCTCTCTCTCAAATGATATTTTTTTGTTTTAATTCTCCACCCACATGAGAAGAATGTCTGAAAAAAAAACAGTATCAAAATTGAACAATATAATATTAGTTTCATGTTGGAAATCTGCATGATTGTAATTATGTTAAATTAGATATTCCTTATTTAAACTAATGAAAAAGGGTTTCCATACAAATTCTATATATATTATTTTCCCTGTAAGATCCTGACTTTAAAAATCTCTTTTTTCTTTATTTATTTATTTATTTATTTTTATTTTATTTTTATTTTTATTTTATTTTTTTTTATTGACTACGAATATAAATCACCGGGACAGACAATATGTCAGTAGGTTTTGATATGTGTTTGAACTTTTAGCTTATTTGTCGTTACTAAAGCGTTAAGTTAGAGTTCAAATCTTTACGCATATATATTTGGATATTTAATTAACCTATGGTTACGTTTTGCTTATTGATTTTTTTGTTATAATTTGTAACCCTTCCGACTTCTTACGGAGTGTATTATATCGACTCCACTTGTATCCATATTTATTTTATTTTTTATATTTATTTATTTATATATATATATATTTTTTTTATATACATTTGATAAATTAATGGTTGGCTTGAATATGTGGAAAAGTGTTCTAGCGGCGTACCGTATAAGGCTACTTGCGGTATCAATTCTATAGATACAAGATATGAATGATGAAGGTATTTAAAACCGTGAGAACCGCTATAATCCAGTTCGGATCCAATAGCACGAGTTGTGACTCGTAAGACGTGACACTTTTTTATTTATCCGTTCTACCAAACCTGACTCTGGGTGATAAAATATAGTATTGGTTTTCTTAATGGAAAGGAATTCACACAACGAGTTAAGGAGATTATTATTGATTTACACCACCCGAGTCACAGATTATTATGTGTTGAATTCCATGTTTACTGATTTAGCACTCATAAATATTCCTAGCGCACTCAATTGCGGTGTATGTTTTTAGTGCTATTAATTCTATATAACGTGTCAAGGAACTATTAACACTAAGAAGTGTTTATTTCCTCTGTCAGACTCGTAATTCTGTTAATAATTCTACGTATATTCTTTCAAAGATTGATTTGGCACAGGATAGGCCCCTAAACTGACAGGTGTCTTAGTGTATCCCTTGTTTTCATGACACGTTTTACAATTAGTTATGTGCTTTTTATATCTGTAAGCATTGTAGGCCAGTAAAACAGTGATTTGGCTTTCTGTGACATAATAGAGAACCCTGGATGACGGAATGCAACCAGTTTAGGACGATTGGTATGAAAGAGATTATTACTACTACCTGGTCGTTAGTCACCTGCTGTGTTCTTCGAGTTTTCCTCGTCACGGACCTACATATGATATTACATTTGATTACATAATTCTGATACACATACTTTAAATATATTTTGCTTTAGGGTTTCCGTTCGAAGCGTTTATTGTTTTGCTTAGCTGCTGACCCTGTTACCGTTCGAAGTGTTTATTGTTTTGCTTAGCTGCTGACCCTGTTACTGTTCGAAGTGTTTATTGTTTTGCTTATTGCTGTTGACTCTTGCTTTGTTCAGTTTGTAACAGTTCTGCGCTCCAACCCAGCTATTCAATGCTCGCGATCTCTTGGGTTAATGAATTTTCTTGTTTAGATACGGTTTTAACAATAGGCATGGATGTTTCTATATCTTTTAGTCCAATTAATGGTTCTTTGCAGTATGGTGCGGGATTGCAGGATAATGCGTCAGCTATGATATTTGCTTTCCCAGGTAGATATCTTAACTTGGCTTCAAAGACCTGAATGATCATATGTCGCCAAGTTCCTTTGGGACAATGATTAAAGCCTTTGAAAAACTCGGTATGGGACTTTATGGTCAGTAAGGATTTTATCAGGATAGCCGTAGATTATGAACTTAAAATGTACTAGTGCCTATTACTGCATATTTACTTTCAGAGGGCTTTAGTTTACGTGAATAAAAAACTATAGGGAAGAACTGTTTATCATATTGCTGAAGTAGTACCCCTCTTACCCCTTGGTCTGAGGCATCTGTTGCAATAAAAAAAAATTCCTTATTTAAATCAGGGATTTTTTAAGTTAGGTGAGCTGCATTATTCCGCTTTTAAGATATCGAACGCCTGTTGATGCTTTTTAGACCATAATAAATCTACGCCCTTCTTCGTAAGATCTGTTAAAGGAGCTGTCATGATTGAAGAGTTACATATTTACATACGATTGTAATACCCACTACAGCGCAAAAGTGCTGTATCCCCCTTACGTTAATAGGTACCGGAAAGTTATGAATAGCCGACACCTTACCATGGACTACTTTAAGACCTTGACTAGACACATAAAACCTAGATAAACATGTTTGGTTTTTTAAAACTCACATTTAGATATTTTACTCTGAGATTATTTGTCTTTGTCTCTGTAGCACTAGCTCTAGTTTATGTGAATGTACTTCTAAGGTATTAGAAAAGATTACAAGACACCAATAGGCAGGTTGGGTATCCCCTAAAAGTCTCCAAACACTATATTGTAATTGGGGCGCAATGTAAGCCGGAGGCATACGTAAAAATTGATAATGTCGCCTGAGTGTGCTGAAAACGGTGTATGAGGTACAATCACTTAGGTAATGGTATCTGGTGAAAGCCTTTAAGTAAGTCCAAGCTAGTGGGAAAAAAAATTTATTCTGAACTAACAAAGATAAGATATCGTCGGTTCATGGCACTGGAAACGATCGGGAATCGTTTCCTTGTTTAAGCGACAGAAATCTACGCTGATACGCCAAGTCCGATCTTTTTTGGCATGACGTTTGAGGGAAAAATTATATGGGCTGTTTGATTTCCTAATGACTCCTATTACTAACATTTTTTCAACTTCGTCCTTTACCTCTATTTTGAAATTTCATTGGGAGTCTATACGAAGGTACGTATATAACTTTATGTTTGTCCTTAGACCGTATTTTTTTGTTAAATGACATCCGTTTTCCCCAGAGATCACTCGCTTGTGGAGAAACATCCTGGTATTCAGGCAAAAGATAAAAAAAAATTCTGCTGAATCACCTCTGCTTGGATAACTTTACGGATATTACTTTAGATAGAGTATAAGAGAGATTCATCTACGATTGGTTGGGCATGATTAAAAATTAGCAACAATAAAAAATGCGATTTTTATATATATAGGTTTTGTGGATTACTAGATTAACTTGTTGCTGTGAGTCAACTGTGTATAGGGCTTTGTTCGCGGAAATCATTATATTTCAGAGTGTCGGGAAGGATTAAAATTTCAGATCCCAGCAAGGTCTTTTTACACGCTCTAAGACATTCAAGGGTGCATGCGTCTCGAGATTTTGCGTGCAAACTGCAATTGCGGTTGTGGGAGAATTCTGTTGGGTCGTTGAACAATATCACGATTTATGAGACAAATGATTTGTTCCTCTATATAAGTTATTATTTGATTAACTGTCTCTTTTCGTTCAAACGGATTTTAATATGTTTGAAGGTTTGTAGAATTTTCCTTTGATAAACACGCCTTATTTTTGCAGGAGGTAAGATAATATTTTGTATACCCCTAGATGGATATCTTACAATTACGCTAGATACAGATCAATGTTTTTTATAACTATAGAGGTATCTGTAAGCGCTCGCTTATCTGGACTTCTCAATAGGGAAGTTCGAACAACAGACGGTGAGTCCGTAAATACAGGATATTATGTGTACTAAAGGAATAAAACAAGATATTCTAATTTTTACGGCGCGTACAGTCGGGCTTAATCCACCACTACTTAAAATAACTTATGTATTAAAAAAAACGAGAACCTGCTCTGATTACTTGATACGGTCGTGTGATGCATAGGAAAATTCCTTTTTAATTTTTCCAACATCGCTCTCCCTCTCCGCTGAAGTCGCTTATGTGGAATGTGCTATGCTTTGAACACTTCGGCAGATTTGACTGACCCTGACCGTCTGACTAGATGACACAGTAACCAAGTTTGCATAAGCACGATTTGTTTGATTCTGATATTTAGGGCTACTGTTTGCCATCGGCAACGTATTGTGTGTTTTTAGCATTCTGTTGTTGGTTACGTATAAAGCAACGAACGTATGAATGACGAACTATTAGGAATTGAGCGATTACTATTAAGACAAGTTATCTCTACTGCATTCAATATTAACTGTTTGTACTTGCTGTTGTTTACTTCATTCTTTGCTAGAATTTAAAATAGTGAGGGATCCTGGTCAGCGCATTTAGCCTAATGAAAGTTTGTTATAGACATGTTATTCCTTGCAATCCAGCCGTATTTTTAAAGTTAAGTTGAGTCACTGAGGTTCGATATTTTACGCATATAACTAAAAAAACTCAAGGCTAAAACTGCGATCGGGACCTTGCACCGGAGTCTTTATTGTCCTGACACGAAATAGTGTTACCTCTAATTTATCTAGATTTGTACGGGTGTTCCACTTGTTTTTGTGTGTTTTCTAATCACTACGGTGCCTAACGACCCTATCCATGCATCTGTATAAATACAGACGTCCACTGCGTAAACGCATATTCACTGTTTAATATGATTTGTTACGTAAAGGATTAATAATCACCCAAATGATAAAATTAACACAGTATATGATTATGATATTTCAGTAGAACTTCTGGAAACAGAAACTCAAAGATAGAAACTCGCAGTAGCGGCATCCCAATGATGTAGATAATTTCTGTAAAAAAGTAAGATTAAGAATGTCTCATAACTTCAGCCACAGGAATAACGAAATTTGATCTGCAAAGGAAACGCTCAAAGTTACTCCAAATGAATAAAAAGATTGTACTTAGCTTGCTTTTGTGGGAAGTCACGGTGTTCCTAATAACGACACACGGCCTTGGCCGTCCTTCTGTTTAGCGGATGACCTGGTTTGGCTTGAGTTTCCCCCGTGCGCGTTGTTTGGATGATTTGAGTCCTTGACGATCCGATGCTGAAGACGCGTTCGGTTTGTTTCTTGAAGTGCCGGAAACGCTCACTAAACGATGATACTAAGTTGCTTGAAGAATCTCTTGGTTTCGTCGTCGTTGACTTCTGATATGATACATGGAAGACGTTGAAGAGTTCTTGTTGTTTTCTGAAGTCGCTCACTAAACGATGATACTAAGTTGCTTGAAGAATCTCTTGCTTTCGTCGTCGTTGACTTCTGATATGATACATTATTCATTATTCTGGGTTTTCTTTGGAAGACGTTGTAGAGTTCTTCTGGTAGTCTGCCACCAATATTAGGGCTGTTGCCTTGTATAATAAGGCGCCCTATGAGGTAATGTTAGACTTGCGATAATCTTACGCTAAGTCGGTTGGTTATGCACTTCCATACTCATTGGAGTGTCTTGGGGTTTGTAGATCACTTACGAAGTCGGTATTATTTTCTTTGGTTATGACGACGATGTGTTAAACTCATGATGATTCGGCAATGATGTGAGGTACTAGTAGAAAACACGAAGTATAAAGAATACTTATATTCTCTGAGATTACATGTTGAAGTTCAGGGGAAATTTGTACAGGTCTTCTAATGACAATGGCTTGATCGCTTCTGCCAATGATGATGGCTAATTCTATTCTGTTCTGACTACCATCTCGGTTACAAGTCATAAAGGAAGCAGACAGTAGCTCGAACATATGAACATACATACAAATGAGACACATTACTAATCACGTAGGCAGTTTGAATTATAGGTCGCGGTAGTTGTCTCAAGCAGGGAGCTTGGACTAATGTTTCAAAACAAATGAATGACCACAGGTGACGGCCTACTTTATTGTATACGTCATCTTAGCGTCTCTGGTCTGATCACATTCCTGCAAGCAATCTGGTTGACCTCTTTAGTTTTAGTCTTTTATATATATGGAATAACATTCCATATTTTTATTATGAAATCACTTACACAGCAACGTAACTTACCCTGACGACCGGACAGTGAAAATATAAGCCCATACGTCACTGCAGACTCCATTTAGAAGTCTAAGTAAGCAACAAGTACGAGGAACTGATGTATACGTGAGAGGACATAATAATATATCATTTCTTATTCTGATATGCTATGCATTATATATAATTTTAGTATGAAGAATTACTTTGGTTTCATAATCCACATCTCATTCACATCACAATTTCAGCCAAAAACTAACAACAGAGACGAAATTTAAACATATATATATATATATATATATATATATATATATATATATATATATATATATATATATATATATAATCCTGTATAATTTAAATATATAAATATATGTGTGTATGCATATATAACTGAAAAAAACAGTGATTCGATACACTACACTTACAGATATTCATATAAATAATAGTGTAAATTTCAAACTGCTTAAGTCCTAACATGCACAAAAAATAATAATGATAATAATACGCAGAGAGAGCAAACCTCCGCCAAAGTAAAACTCCCTTGAGGACACATGATTTACTCACCAAAGTCGGTTAGTTGTTAAGTTGCAAAGAAAAAAATTTTTTGGTTAGGAGGAGATAAGCTCTAATCATGATTCCTCTATAAAATCAAAGATTAAAGTTAGTCACAAAAGCCTACTGTTTCGGTTCCTTGAATCAATAATATCCCAAACCTCCTATTCCCCCCTCCCCCTCCCAACTCAAAGGTCCTTTCTCTCTACCCCTCCCCCCAAAAAAATTCACGTTCATATTTTCTTAAAACCTATACATACCATGAGACTTTGAACATGTCCTCCATATTCTGTACTTGGAGAAAATAACTTCCATACTCAAAATGTAAATAGACACAATTACACTGAGAGAGAGAGAGAGAGAGAGAGAGAGAGAGAGAGAGAGAGAGAGAGAGAGAGAGAGAGAGAGAACAATACTAAAAAAATGAGACCAAAGAAATAATGATAAACTTCTTAAAAGTGATCAGACTGCCCTTTATCGAGGACCTGCAAAGACACAAATTGAAACGCACAAACAAATAAACAAACAATATGCAATACCCCTACCCATTCCCCATAACCCATTACCTCCCAACGCCTCTCGCCCTTCTCATCCACCAGGGGGCGTTAACCAACAGTGAAGTTTAACAAGGCAACATCCGTCCGGGCCCGTTCAACAAAAGGGTCTCGGTGACCGAAAAGGTCTCGGTCTTTAGGTCTTGATCTCGGCCGGAGTGACGGTCTGAAAAGCATCAACAGGCGTTCGATATCGTAAAATTGGAATTAAGCAGCTCACCTATCTTAAAAATCCCTGATTTAAATAAGGAATTTTATTTTTATTGCAACAGACGCCTCAGAGCAAGGGGTAAGAGGGGTACTACTTCAGCAGTATGATAAACAGTTCTTTCCTATAGCTTTTTATTCACGTAAACTAAAGCCCTCTGAAAGTAAATGCGCAGTAATAGGCGAGGAAGGGCTATGGAATCGTTAACTCACTAGTACATTTTAAGTTCATAATCTACGGCTATCCTGTTAAAGTCCTTACTGACCATAAGTCCCTTACCGAGTTTTTCAAAGGCTTTAATCACAGTCCCAAAGCAACTCGGCGGCATATGATCATTCAGGCCTCTGGAGCCAAGTTAAGATATCTACCTGGGAAAGCAAATATCATAGCTGACGCATTATCCCGCAATCCCGCACCATCCTGCAAAGAACCATTAATTGGACTAAAAGATATAGAAACATCCGTGCCTATTGTTAAAACCGCATCTGAACAAGAAAATTCATTAACCCAAGAGATTGTGAACATTGAATACCTGGGTTGGAGCGCTGAACTGTTACAAACTGAACAAAGCAAGGGTCAGCAACTAAGCAAAACAATAAACACTTCGAACGGAAATCCTAAAGCAAAAGTATATTAAAGCATGTGTAGCAGAATTATGTAATCAAATGTAATATTATATGTAGGTCCGTGATGAGGAAAACCCGAAGAACACAGCAGGCGACTAACGACCAGGTAGTAGTAATAATCTCTTTCATACCAATTGTCCTAAACTGGTTGCATTCCAATCCATTACATGGTCATCCAGGGTTCTCTATTATGTCACAGAAAGCCAAATCACTATTTACTGGCCTACAATGCTTACAGATATAAAAAGCACATAACTAATCGTAACATGTGTCATGAAAGCAAGGAACACACTAAGACACCTGTCAGTTTAGGGGCCTATCCCGTGCCAAATCAATCCTTGAAAGAATACACGTAGATTTATTAACAGAGTTACGAGTCTGACAGAGGAAATAAACACCTCTTAGTGTTAATAGTTACCTTGACACGTTATATAGAATTAATAGCACTAAAAGACAAACACCGCAACTGAGTGCACTGGGAATATTTATGAGTGCTACATCAGTAAACATGGAATTTAACACATGATAATCTCTGACTTAGGTGGTGTAAATCAATAATAATTTCCTTAACTCATGTGAATTCCTTTCCATTAAGAAAACCAATACCATATTTTATCACCCAGAGTCAATCAGTTTGGTAAAACGGATAAATAAGAAAGTGTCAATGTCCTACGAGTTACACTCGTGATATAGGATCCGAACTGGATTATAGCAGTTCTCGCGGTTTTAAATACCTTTATCATTCATATCTTGTATCTATAGAAATGATACCGCAAGTAGCCTTATACGGGACGCCGCTAGAACACTTTTCCACATATTCAGGCCAACCATTAATTTATCAAATATAAAAAAAGTATGGATACAAGTGGAGTCGATATATAATAACTCCCGTAAGAAGTTTGGAAGTGTTACAAATTATAATAAAAAAAGGAATCACCGATAAAGAAAACCAATAACGCAAAAACGCAACATATGCAGTAAGTGTTTATAAAATATCCATATATATATGCATAAAGATTTGAACTCTAACTTAATGCTTTAGTTTAGTAGTCCATTCAGTATTCTAGGGATATTAACGATAAATAAGCTAAAAGTTCAAACACATATCAAAACCTACTGGCATATTGTCTGTCCCGGTGGTTTATATTTGTAGTCAATGAAAAAAAAAAAAAAAGAGAGAGAGAGAGAGATTTTAAAGTCAGGAAGTCTAGAAGTGAAAATGTAATATCTAGTGAATAATCTATATGGATCTTAACAGGGTACATATATATATAAAATTTGTATGGAAACCTTTTTCATTAGTTTGAATAAGGACTACCTAATTTAACATAAGTAATTACATATATTTTACAATCTTGCAGGTTTCCAACATGAAACTAATATTATATTGTTCAATTTTGGTACTGTTTTTTCAGACATTCTTCTTGTGTGGGTGGAGTATTAAAACAAAAATATCCAATTTATACATGGCTATCATTTGAAAGTACTAAAGTCGTATTTATTACAGCGAGTAACGTAACTCTTAAGCTGGCTGAGAACAGTCTCCTGCCAGGTGATGATGTCATCAGTCCTAAAGGTGCCTGGCGCGTTGCTGAATCATCACTGTTCCTTTTAACCCCAATAATCCGCTTGCACAGGCTTCATCTGTAGTTGTGTGTTGTCTTGTGCTTACAAAACAAGTTAGCTGGAGAGTGGAATGCTTAGCTCATGAACTTCACATGTGGTTCATAGGTCACGGTGACATACATAGCCATAACCTATTCTTATCCGTGGTGATCAATGCAAGCTTAGTTAAGGAATCGCAATCGTTTTAAAATTAATGAACAAAATAAGCAAATAGAATTTCTATAACATCAAAATTAATTAATTTTTTCTGAACCTCATAGACAATTAGAGTCAATAAATCAGCTTATGACATTGGTAAACGGACATTTAGAAGTATCAGGTCATGAGTATAAAAAATAAACTTGCAACATTAGCATATTACAATTCAAGTAGATCACACTCATGGGAAAATGTCACATTTTCTGGAAAAACCCAAAGTTTATATAGAAATTAGTTACATAGTGGGTTCTTTCGTAGCATCTCCTGCCTAAAAATTAACCTCAGAGGATGCGCGCAAGAAAATTGAATATGAACCTTTTGTTAGGGACACATAGGATCGGATTTTATCACAGGTTAATTTCAGTAAGCGTAGAGAATTACAGAATCATATTTAATATTCTCTTTGACTCTTATGTTGCCTGGCAATCTTACAAATAGCTCCGTTTCCCACTTCTTTATCTAGTAACTTACTACCAGTAATATCGAATTTTCTTTGGATTCGTATTGATATCTGTTAATATGGATATTTTTATGGTCGTCAGAGACCTGGATAGGTTCACTCATTGTTATAATGCCATGGATAAAAAAAGTCTGTACAGCTGACTTTTTGAACTCCATAAAATATCTGCGAATTCATGTGGGTTAAGTCTATTCCTTAACAGCTTTCTCCCTCCCATATTTGGACGTTGTCTGAATTTACTTTGCCCTTGTGACAACTATAATTTCACTTACAGGCTGATTAATGGAACCTGGTTACACCCTGCAGTACACGAGTTTCACATCGCATGCCCGGACAGATCGTCTACAACTCCAAAACCCGTTCGTCGCTGCGGATGACTGCAGTGAAGTAACGACCACCTACAATGTGAAGGGAATAAGCACCGTCATAAGTGAACAAGCTTATTTCGTGGACTTCTTGGACCGACACCCATGTCCCGTCATTAATCTCGTTTTTAATGCGGAATGCTCCGGCGGCTGTCGGAATTGACTACAAAGGGACATACTTCCGACAATTACGACCAAGGAGGATATTCAACTCTACGTTCGCTGGCGCAGGACTCGTGCTGGGGATGATTTTATTCATTGCGAACGTGTTCGTATGGCATAGGATGCAGAGAACAAGTATGGACGCAAAGTAGAACGTCGGACCCTGCCCAGGCAATTTTCCCTTGTTTTTAACCATTTGGAATTGGCCATTTCATTTGGCTATAGGTGGTTGTCTGGAACTGTGTAAAGGGCGAAAAGTTGTTCGAAACGCTAGTTAAATGTGTAGTGGGTATATCCTTGGTCTATATCCTTGGTCATGTATTCCATATATAAAGTATCAGTAAAGGGTCAATATCTATATAACTATCATAGCTAAAGTATCAGTAAATAACAGAATCAATATATATCTGTGCGTGTACGCACTAGGAATCTATTTAAAGTGCACCTAGATTAATCACTTAGATTAGTCATTTATGTTAATCAGTTGTATTAAGTGCACATATATTGATCATAATTATATGAATCAATATATATATACGTATAAATAAATCAGGTAGCCTATAATCAATCTGTTACCTTTTATCTTACCAATAACTGCAGTTAGTATATGAGTTAAAATATCAATTACTATAGCAGTTAGTATATGAGTTAAAATATCAATTACTATATCAGTTAGTATATGGGTTAATGTATCAGTTACTATATCAGTTAAAATATCAGTTACTATATCAGTTAATATATCAGTTAATAAATCAGTTAATATATCAGTTAATATGTGATTTTTATCACTTCATATATGATTTTTATCAGTTAAAATATGATTTTTATCATGTTAATCTTTATGTTATGCAATTATCAGGAGTACATTAGTATTTTCTGTAGCATATCTATCTTTATGAGTTGAAGTGAAAAACTGTATCATTATATATCATGTGATCATTATTATTTACGAATATTATCATATGCATATGTCTCATATCTTATTACATGAATCTGTATTTGTGTACACCATGAATTTTTTTTACTTATAAGTATTTTCTATATATCTATATATTCACCATAGTGTCTGTATCACACTCCTATAAGTCATATGCAAGTCAAGCTTGAGTAATATTCAGTGTTGGTTTTGTAGCCGACCGAGCATTTATGTAAGTGCTACATAATATAATAATATGGAATGTTATTCCATATATAAAAAAACTAAAACTATGATTAAATAAAACCGGTGACCCAAGAGGTCAACCAGTCGGCTAGCAGGAATGTGATCAGACCAGATATGATAAAGTAGGCTAAGATGACTTCTTGTAATCAGTCAATGTCTAGTTGCCGTCATCTGTGGTCATTCATTTGTTTTGCAAACGGTGGTCCAAGCTTCTTGCTTGAGACAACCACTCAAACGGCCTACGTGACTTGTAGTCTATGTCATCTGTGTGTGTATGTTCGTACGTTCGAGCTGCTGTCTGCTTCCTTTATGATTTGTAAACCAGATTGTAAGAGAATTCAATCAGCCATCATCATTAGAAGATCTGTCCAATTTTATCTGATCTTCATCATGTAGTCTCAGAGAATAGAGATATTTTTGTACTCTGTGTTTTCTACTAGAAACCTCACATCAGAAAGAAGATACTGAATGAACTTAGAAATTATCATCATGAGTTGAAACATCTCCGTCGTCATAACCAAAGAAGATACTGACTTCGTAAATTATCATCGAAATCCAAAACACTCCAATGAGTATGAAAAGTCATAACCAACCGACCTTAGCGTAAAATTATCGCAGGTCTAAATAACCTCACAGGGCGCCTTATTATACGAAGGCATCCGCCCTATTATATATATATATATATATATATATATATATATATATATATATATATATATATATAGTGTATGTGTTTAATGACAAGTCAGTGGCTGTACGTTATGTCAGGTTTCTCTCTCTCTCTCTCTCTCTCTCTCTCTCTCTCTCTCTCTCTCTCTCTCTCTCTCTCAATATGCTGTGTGCACGCGTCTGTGAATATTCTGATTCAATCTAGGCACTGGCGAGTGGGTTCCACAGAGGCATTTCCCGGACCGAAGTGTGGAAAAGGCCGAAATTTGAGTCGTTCGTTGCTGTGGCTTCTTCACTTTCTTATGTTTGCCTTTTCCTCATGAGCCAGTCCCATTTTTCATGTTTACTCATGAGTTTCCCTGTCCCACGCAGGTATTCTTCTTGGGTGGGCAGGATGTTGTCTTTATTATCGATGACTTTTATTATTTCTGTGCCATAAAATTTTATAGCAGCTTGATATTCTTATGTCATCTCGATTTTATTCTTCTATTTTACTGTTTTATTGTTGTCTTTTGTAATAGTCCTTTTATTGTGTTTCTAAAGAATAATACTTAAAATAGTTTGTACCGGCTTTCCGAATCCTGCACTGGAGCTAGTTACAAAAGTTTGATGTGACGTAACCACCCTTCCAGATCAATTCAATATTGATGTTCATTTTAAAAATGTTTTCTATGCGTTTAGTAGACACTAACCCGTACATTGGTGATTTTACTGGAATTTTGTTGGGTATTACATCCTATTTTACAGTTGTAGGGCCTTTTTTTATTGTATTATTGAATACGCCCTTCTTTCTTAAAATGGATCGTGCATTTGCACTTAAGACAGCGTGCTCTTCCGGACTTGTAAAAATATTTTCCACCTACAGAGGCTTCAAGAAACGAATGTAAGTTTGTTTCAGATTACGTAAATTTCTCTTATAAGAAGCAATTACATAATCACGGATAGCATTGTGTATTCATGTTACGTTTCAAGTTTCCTGTTTGAGAATTTAGAAACTGTTTACCACAGCAAGGTTTTTTTTTAAGTTCTTTTTTTTATATAGAGCGTCTTCAACGTGCTAATGCACTAAACTTGTAAGTTTTAGGATATGAGTGATCAAGGAAGTTCAGAAGTTTATAGGTAG
Organism: Macrobrachium nipponense; assembly: GCF_015104395.2. Lineage (NCBI taxonomy): Eukaryota > Metazoa > Arthropoda > Malacostraca > Decapoda > Palaemonidae > Macrobrachium > Macrobrachium nipponense. Next base: position 27,479,249 of record NC_061095.1, on the reverse strand, counting down.
CAAATCCGTCGTCATATATGAAATATAGTGAGTTGGTTTGTGAAGGAAAGCTGGGAAGTGCTACCTTACGCGCCATCTTTTTAAGTCAATATTATTTTATCACAATTCCTAAACCTGGAATATTTTATAAATCATTATACAACCGTTGGATTTAGAACTTTCAGACTTCAAGAGGTACAATTTTCACATTTAGACCCAAACGTTCATCCAGTCATTTTATACTAGGTCTCTCTCTTCTCTCTCTCTCTCTCTCTCTCTCTCTCTCTCTCTCTCCCTTCTTCTTCTTCATTTTTTTTAAGGTAGTATTTCTGAGATGACATTGTGGTGCCCTTTCCAGTATTTAAGTGCCACGACGTTTTCTTCAGGATTTAATTTAATTTTTCTCTTTTTTTGCAGAGAGAGAGAGAGAGAGAGAGGTGGGGGGTGGATTGGCGTTGATTTTGGGTGGTGACCATTGTCTTAAACATCTGTTATAAACGCAATGTCACATTTTGATATTATAAATCAGACTTTAAAAATCAAGAAATATAGTTAAATAAGACCAAAGACTGTGGACATTATTGGTAACACTGCTGGTATCAGATAATTCAATATAAACAGCATTCCTTTCATTTTTATAACCGAAATATCTCAATATGCTGTCTATTAAAATGTAAAATTCCAAGGGAATAATAATTTTTTTTTTTTTTCTCTCTCTCTCTCTCTCTCTCTCTCTCTCTCTCTCTCTCTCTCTCTCTCTCTCTCTCTCACACACACACACACACACACACACACACACACACACACACACACACAGCCATCTTTTTAGTATTTTGTCACCAATGAAACCTCTGCACTTAAAGGAGGGTGGATCCAGAATAATAAAGAATTAAACGTAATTTCTGCTCACAGTGTCTAGATCCATAAGTGATAGAATCTCGAAAAATTCTCGTAATTAGATTATCATAATTAAGAAGCGGAGACTCTGTAGTTCCAGCAGCAAACACGTTCCAGATCCAGCAACGCCCTCTGATAGCTCTCAATACTATATCTGGAAACCGGGCACAGGGCATTCCTAGTCACGAGGCGCATTCATGTAGTAAAGGACCAAACGTGTGTAGTGGAAGAAGCACGTAACCCAGATATCCAAAAGCAGTAAAGGACCAGAGAGAGAGAGAAAGAGAATTGCCTATGTCAATATTTGGGAATATGTGTTGAGAGGGAGAAGAAGAAGAAAAAAGTGTTTTTCGATGATGGGTTATCAGCGCAGACGACGATTTATAGCTTTATTCTTTGATGTAAAAAAGATTTCCCTCCGCATAAATATTCTCTCTCCAAACAGACACTGTGGTCATTTATGGGAAAATCCAAAAGACTGACTTGACTAAAAGATCTGATTTCCAGGTACAGGATATCAGTCCTCCTTTATGGGAAAATTATTTCTACAGACCTTTATCTTTATTCCTTCATAGATTCCTGGCTGTAGAAGAGATAAGGGTCGCGTGTCCATGGACCTTGATTAAATTCACCACCACCTGCGTCACAGCCCTCTTGATATAGTCAGTTAAATGGCTCCTAGACGACGTGAAAAAAAAGACGCAGCGCTGGAAAGTGCTTGCCAATACCAGCAAAGGAAGAGGCTCTTGTTCACTGGCTATTTTTACTGTACCTGAAACTGGCAAGTGCACATTGCAAATTTGCAGTTCTCCACTCGTAGCTGAAACACCCTGCAACGTGTCCATGGGATGGAGGTGGTGAGCGGCACACGCCACTCAATAGAGGGGGGGACACTGTTGGCTGGGTGTGGGGAGGGGAAAGGGAGGAGGAGGTTGCTGGGGCAGGGAATTCTTGGTTTGTGGAAGACGAATCTCGCCGAATATTTGTCGAAGTGAGTTGTCCTTTTTTCATTCAGAGAACGTCTTGGAGGTCTGTTACTGCCTCTGAGAGAGGTCCGCTTCAGGTTCGATATTATGATAAACAAAAAGAATTCAACACCAACAGTTGAAACTGGGGATACGAATATAGAAAGGAACACTAACAGAACAAAGGTTTATTTACAAGCTTACTAACAAAGATAAATGCAGAATGGTATCTCCTATTTACAGAAAAAGGGAAAATCTTACAATGCGTGAACTAGGGGAACAGTGAGGTAATTCAAATACTTGCTGGCCAGTTTTGCGACTCGAAACGATGGCTTCACAAAAGGAGAACTGCGATTGCCGACGTCTTCTTGACTCCGTATTGCAGAAAATAATGTCTATTCTTGATACTTGAAGGGCAGGAACTCCCCAAAACCTCTAGCAGAACGTCTCTTCTCTGAAGTCTCACTCAACGTCGAAATATATCGGTCGCCCACTCCTGAAGACGACTTGACCAGAATTCAACCAACTCTCGAGCGACTTTTCCTCTGATCCTTCATCCTGGTTCCTTCTTCTCTTATCTCTCTCTCTGACGATCTCTGCTGCTGATCTCTCACTGATAATCTGATCTGTGGCTCTTACTGAGGATCTCTCTGTGTAACTAACTGATGATCTGCCTTCTCCTACTTCGTCCATTGTATTTATACGGCATCCTGGGGGCGGGGCCTACGGCAAGCATCACAGACTCCCGAGATTACCAGAATGATTTAGAAGTTTCTCGACGAAGTATTGCATCAGAAGTCGCAGCATTTCTCACGACACTTCGGCGCCTGTTGCGTTCCACAACACTCCTGCTGATTCTAGAACAACCGCGAGAACAGGCGCCTCTAACACTGACGCGAATGCCTCCTTGCTGCAGAATTTCTCGAAGATGCGTTTTCCTTTCCCTTTATCTTTCTTTGCTATACAGCAATTACCCTGACATGTCCCCCCAAAAAAGAGAAAAAAAATTAAATCAACTGATTTTATTTTTTTCCAAAGAGAAACAAGAATTAAACAGCTGGGGAACAATTCTGCATAAAGCTTTAATACTTCTCCATTCACTCAACCACTTGTGCCAAAATAGAAAACGGTTATCAGGCTACTCATTCTGAAAAATCGTTAGAGAGCTACCTGCTATAACATTATCCTTCTCTCTTACTTTTTCTGTTTTCTGAACTCTGATTAAAACTTTAAAAGGCTAAAACACCTCTTGCGTTTTCTCAAAACTAATTTCTCTCAGTAACACTGTCACATAGAACACTGGCGGAGGCCATGGTACGGGGCGTTCTTTATAATTCTGAAGCAAGTTTACATTCATTGGCTTTGCTCTACTCTTACCCATATTAATTCTATAATGTATATTTCCCCTCTCCTCTAACACTGAAAAATTACTTCAAACTTATAAGATAAAGAGGAACCTTCTTTCTGGACTAGTACTAAAACTTTATCTCTTACACGGAAATTTGTCTCTTTTGCTCTAAGATCATGTTTCCGTTTAATCCCCCCTTGACTCCCATTCTCCTTCGCTAGTTGCCAACCATCTCTTAAATTGATTTTATAATACTCTAGATTAGTTGTGCAATCTTCTCTACCCTTACTTACAGACAAAGGTCCGACCATATTGATAATTACATTCTCAAAAGATTCGCCTACTGAAGGAATATTACACAACGGAACTCTGGGAATTACTTGAATCAGTTTCCCGACAATTTGATATTCATGACAGCTCAAAACATACCTCTTTACGTCATTTTTCATTTTAGGCCAAAAGTACGCCCTACTAATAGACCTGAAAGTTTTATTTACTCCTAAACGTCCTTGCTCATCATGTGCTAACTTCAAAACTAGTTCACGAAGCTTCCTAGGAACCATTAATTGTTCTGTGGTTTCCCCTTTACTACCTGACTTAGGTCAAACATAACGACACAAAACTTCGTCCTTGAAACAAAAAGTTTCCTTACACACATCATTGAGATCATCATCCAGCTCACATTAAAAAATTTGGGTTAGTGTCTCATCCTCTCTCTGCAACTTGACTAGCTCATCCTTATCCAAAATGTTAGAGCCTAATTCATCACCGTAACTAGTATTAGCTGCCGGTACATCTACTACTTTACTCTCAACAGCTACACCTTCCGTTTGGCTATCACTGTCAACGATAGAGTTAGGTCTGTCAGCCACACTCATGCCAAGATCAACCTCGCTACCTCTATCACACTCGTTCGAATCCACGAACTCACTCGCGTTCAAATCCACGAATTTACTCTCGTTCGAATCCACGAACTCACTCTCGTTCGAATCCACGAACTCACTCTTGTTCGAATCCATAAACAAATTATGACCGTAGTCTATGTCTGTATCTAAACCCGACCTAGTTACTACCATTTCAGGCATTGGAATATCCCTCACAATAGGATTCACATTCTTAGATAAAGTTAAGTCATTACCGACAATAATATCAACGCACCCACGGGCAAACTGTCAACTACTGCAAGTTTCACTTCTCCTGACACTGCTTGACTTTCTAAATTCAACTTCAACAAAGGACAAAGAACACAAGTGTTAGGAAATCTACCTAACATGACTTTTTCTTCCATATTGATTTCTGCCCTGTTTGGCACACTCTCCTAATCAGTGGGACAGCAGCTCCTGTGTCTCGAAGCAAGACCACTTCTCTCGAATCTACTCCTCCAAGAGAGGAAACTACGCCTTCTGACAGAAATTCACCAAAAAATTTCCTAGTTTCTCTCATCACATCATTTCTACTTGAAGAAAGGTTAACTAGCGATACTGGTTTCTTACCGTCCTTCCTTTCTACTGCACAATTTCTCGCTAAATGCCCTTTCCCATTACATCGGAAACAAGTTAATTCTGAGCCACTAGATGCCATTGTACTCTTACAAACCTTAGACGTATGACCAGGTTTTCCGCATGTATAACAGGAATAGTCACTTTTACTTGCATTGCTATTACTAGGACTGAAACCTTTACTGCTTTGTACTCTACCAGACGAAGGATCATTTCGTTTTTTACTAACACTCAAATTATGAGTTAGACTATATTCATTTGCTAACCTGGTTGCTCCTGCAAAAGATACTTCTCGCCTGTCCTCTATATAAAGCTTAATCTCAGGGGATACGTTATCTTTGAAGTTTTCTAACAACACTAAGTTCTTCAAACTATCAAAATCATCAACTTTAGCAGAAGTTAACCAATCAAAAAACAGCCTTTCCAATTCTTACCGTATTCTACATACGTAATATTCTCATCCTTTCTCAAATTTCTAAATTTCTTATGGTACACCTCCGGTACTAACCTGTACGCACTAAGAACAGTTTCTTTCACAATATCATAATTATCACATTCCTCCTTAGACATGCAACTATACACAGTAAGTGCCCTACCACTCAAAACTGACTGTAAATATAAAGTCCACCTTTCTTTAGGAGAACCTATACTCCTTCCATTAACTTCTCAAAACACATGAAATATGTCGTAACATCTTCCTCATCGAACTTTGGTACTAATTTCAACACTGCATTAATCCCTAACCTATCAGCTCCGTTTTCGTTCTCGCCTGTCCGACTGTTCCCTTAACTGAGCAATTTCCAACTCATGCATACGCTCCTTCTCTCTCTCTTCCTGCTCATGCATAAGTACCTTTTCTCTTTCTTCCTGCTCATGCATACGTACTTTTCTCTTTCTTCCTGCTCATGCATACGCTCTTTCTCTCTCTCTTCGTGCTGCATTACCAACATTTCTCTCTCTTGCTGCATTTTCATTACTTCTCTCTCTTGCTGCATTTTCATTGCTTCTCTCGCTTGCTGCACTTCCCTCTCAGCTGCTCTTTCCTCTCTCTCAGCCGCTCTTTCATCTCTCTCATACTTCTCTCTTTCTTTCTTTTCAACATACTCACAGAGATCATTCCCCTCTAGACCCAGGAGCTTACCTGACTCAATAAACTCTTTCACCATCTCACTCATTCTGGCTCTTTCTATATTCTCCCTGTTTCAAACTGTTATGGTGTCAAAATACACTGGCAAGGGTCGCCACAATGTTAAGGCCTCTGAGAGAGGTCCGCTTCAGGTTCGATATTATGATAAACAAAAAGAATTCAACACCAAC
>NC_061095.1:27428244-27468244 GCF_015104395.2 Macrobrachium nipponense | reverse complement strand
AGATTGATTATAGGCTACCTGATTTGTTATACATATGTATATGGATTCATATAATTATGATTAATATATGTGCACTTTAAATAGATTCCTATTGCGTACACGCAAAGATATATTTCGATTCCGTTATTTATGATCATTTATATATAGATTCCTAGTGCGTACACGCCACAAAATATATTTCGATTCTGTTATTTATGATCATCATATATAGGATACATGACTTTAATATAATACTCGAGGTTATACTACTTCACTTTTAACTAGCTTTCGAACAACTTTTCGTCCATTACACAGTTCCAGACAACCACCTTTAACCAAATGAAACGGCCTTTTTTCAATGGTTAAAACAGGGGTAAAATTTGCCTGGGCGGGTCCAACGTTCCATTTTGCGCTCATACTTATTCTCTGCATCCTAAGCTACACGATTCCGTTCGCGATGGAATAGATCATCCCAGCACGAGTCCTTCGCCAGCAAAGTAGAGTTGAATATCCTTCGGGTCGTAATTGTCGGAAGGTATGTCCCTTTTTGTAGTCGAATTCCGACAGCCGCTGGAGCATTCCGCATTAAAACGAGATTAACGACGAGATACGGTGTCGGTCGAAGAAGTCCATGAAATTCTTTCACATTGTAGGCGGTTGTTACTTGACTGTAGTCGTCCGCTGCGACGAACGATTTTTTGAAGTTGCTATGTGAACTCTCGTACTGCAGGATACTGTAACCAGGTTCCATTAATCAGCCTGCAAGTGAAATTATACTTGTCACAAGGCAAAGTAAATTCAGACGACATCCAAATACAGGGGAGAGAGCCATTTAGACCAGACTTAACCCACATGAATTCGCTGATATTTCGGAATTCAAAAGAGTCCGCTGTACAAACTTTTTATCCATGCTTAACAATGATGAACCTATCCAGGTCTATGATGACTTGTAAAAATATCCATAATATAAAAAATAAATAGATATCATTACGAATCTCAAAGAAAATTCGATATTACTGGTAGTTAAGTTACTAGACAAAGAAGTGGAAAACGGAGCTAATTGTAAGATTGCCAGGCAACATAAGAGTCAAAGAGAAGATTAATCATGATTCTATGCCCTAACTAAGTTTCATATTCAATTTTCTCGTGCGCATCCTCTGAGGTTAACTTTTAAAAACATTATTATAGGTAGGAGATGCAACGAAAAAAAAAACCCACTATGTAACTAGTTTCTAAATAAACTTTGGGTTTTTCAAGAAAATGTGACATTTTCCCATGAATGTTTTACTTGAATTGTAATAGGCTAATGTTGCAAGTAAATAATCCATATCCATATCGTGATACTTCTAAATGTCTATGAGGTTCAGAAAAAAAATTTATTCATTTTGTTGTTATAGAAATTCTATTGTTTATTTTGTTATTAATTTTAAAATGATTGCAAACTCCTTAGCTAAAGTTGCATTGCGCATACGGATAAGAATATGTTATGTGGCCTGTCATGTGACCTATGAACCACATGTGAAGTTCATGAACTAAGCATTCCTTTCTCCAGTCAATCTGCTTTTGCAAGCAGAGACGACACACAGATGAAGCCTGTGTAAGCAGATTATTGAGGTTAAAAGGAACAAATGCTGATACGGCAATGATGACGTCGTCACTTGGCAGGAGATTGCTCTCAGCCAGCTAAGAGTTACGTTACTTGCTGTAAGAGATACGACTTTAGTATTTTCAAATGATATTTTAGTGTTTTAATTCTCCACCCGCATGAGAAGAATGTCTGAAAAAAAAAAAAAAAAAAAAAAAAAAAAAAACAACAGTACCAAAAATTGAACAATATATTAGTTTCATGTTGGGCATTATGTTTAAATAAATATTCCTTATTCAACTATATGAAAAAGGTTTCCATACAAATTCTATATATATTATTAGCCCTGTATAAGATTCATATAGGATTATTCCATAGATAACATTTTCACTTCTAGACTTCCTGACTTTAAAATCTCTTTTATTTTGTTTTATTTTATTTATTTATTATTATTTTATTTATTTATTTTTTATTTATTTAATTTTTTTTTTTTTTTTTTTTTTTTTTTTTTCATTGACTACGAATATAATCACCGGGACAGACAATATGTCAGTAGGTTTTGGATATGTATTTGAACTTTTAGCTTATTTGTCATTACTAAGCGTTAAGTTAGAGTTCAAATCTTTACGCATATATATTTGGATATTTAATGGTTACGTTTTTGCTTATTGATTTTATCGTGGATTTCCTTTTTTTTATATAATTTGTAACCCTTCCGACTTCTTACGGAGTGTATTATATTGACTCCACTTGTATCCACCATTTATTTATTTATATATATTTATTTATTTATTTATTTATATATTTTTTTATATATATTTGATAAATTAATGGTTGGCTTGAATATGTGGAAAGTGTTCTAGCGACGTACCGTATAAGGCTACTTGCGGCATCAATTCTATAGATACAAGATATGATAAAAAAGGTATTTAAAACCGCGAGAACCGCTATAATCGGTCGGATCCAATATCACGAGTTGTAACTCGTAAGACATTGACACTTCCTATTTAATTATCCGTTATTCTACCAAACCGATTGACTCTGGTGATAAAATATATTATTGGTTTTCTTAATGGAAAGGAATTCACACAACGTGTTAAGGAGATTATTATTGATTTACACCACCCGAGTCGGATTATCCTGTGTTGAATTCCATGTTTACTGATTTAGCACTCATAAATATTCCTAACGCACTCAATTGCGGTGTTTGTTTTTAGTGCTATTACTTCTATATAACGTGTCAAGGAACTATTACTAAGAAGTGTTTATTTGCTCTGTCAGACTCGTAACTTTGTTAATAATTCTACGTATATTCTTTCAAGGATTGATTTGGCACGGGATAGGCCCTTAAACTGACAGGTGTCTTAGTGTGTCCCTTGTTTTCATGACACGTGTTACAATCAGATATGTGCTTTTTATATCTGTAAGCATTGTAGGCCAGTAAAATAGTGATTTGGCTTTCTGTGACATAGGAGGGAACCCTGGATGACGGAATGCAACCAGTTTATGACGATTGGTATGAGAAAGATTATTACTACTACCTGGTCGTTAGTCATCTGCTGTGTTCTTCGGGTTTTCCTCGTCACAGACCTACATATAATATTACATTTGATTACATTATTCTGATACACATACTTTAAATATACTTTTGCTTTAGGGTTTCTGCTCGAAGTGTGTATTGTTTTTTGCTTAGCGCTGACCCTGTTTCCGTTTCGAAGTGTTTATTGTTTGGGTTATGTCTGTTGACGCTTGCTTTGTTCAGTTTGTAACAGTTCTGCGCTCCGACCCAGATATTCAATGCTCGCGATCTCTTGGGTTAAGGAATTTTCTTGTTTAGATACGGTTTTAACAATAGGCACGGATGTTTCTATATCTTTTTAGTCCAATTAATGGTTCTTTGCTGTATGGTGCGGGATTGCGGGATAATGCGTCAGCTATGATATTTGCTTTCCCAGGTAGATATCTTATCTTGGCTCCAAAGACCTGAATGATCATTTGTCACCGAGTTCCTTTTGGACTGTGATTAAAGCCTTTGAAAAACTCGGTAAAGGACTCATGTTCAGTAAGGACTTTATCAGGAATAGCCATAGATTATTTGAACTTAAAATGTACTAGTGTTAAAGATACCTAGCCCTTCCTTGCCTATTACTGCATATTTACTTTCAGAGGGCTTTAGTTTACGTGAATAAAAAGCTATAGGGAAGAACTGTTTATCATATTACTGAAGTAGTATCCCTCTTACCCCTTGGTCTGAGGCGTCCTGTTGCAAAAAAAAAAAAAATCCTTATTTAAATCAGGAATTTTTTAAGTTAGGTGAGCTGCATTATTCCGCTTTTAAGATATCGAACGCCTGTTGATGCTTTTCAGACCATAATAAATCTACGCTCTTCTTCGTAAGATCTGTTAAAGGAGCTGTCATGATTGAAGAGTTACATGATTTACATACGATTGTAATACCCACTACAGCGCAAAAGTGCTGTATCCCCCTTTTACGTTAATAAGTACCCGGAAAGTTATGAATACCGACACCTTACCATGGACTACTTTTAAGACCTTGACCAGACACATAAACCTAGATAAACATGTTCGGTTTTTTAAAAACTCACATTTAGATATTTTACTCTGAGATTATTTTTTGTCTTTGTCTCTGTAGCACTAGCTCTACTTATGTGAATGTACTTCTAAGGTATTAGAAAAGATTACAAGATCATCCATATAGGCATGTATGGGTATCCCGAATAAAAAGTCTCCAAACACTATATTATAATTGGGGCGCAACGTAAGCCGGAGGCATACGTAAAAATTGATAACGTCCCCTGAGTGTGCTGAAAACGGTGTATGAGGTACAATCACTTAGGTAATGGTATCTGGTAAAAGCATTTAAGTAAGTCCAAGTTGGTGAAAAAAATTTATTCTAACCTAACAGAGATAAGATGTCGTCGGTACATCGCACTGGAAACTATCGGGAGTCGTTTCCTTGTTTAAGCGACAGAATCTACGCAGATACGCGAAATCCGATCTTTTATGGCATGACATTTGAGGGAAAAATTATATGGGCTTATTTGATTTCCTAATGACTCCTATTACTAACATTTTTCAACTTCGTCATTTATCTCTATTTTGAAATTTCATTGAGAATCTATACGAAGGTACGTAAATATCTTTATGTTTGTCCTTAGACCGTGTTTTGTGTTAAATTACATCCGTTTTCCCAGAGATCAGTCGCTAGTGGAGAAACTTCCTGGTATTCAGGTAAAAGATAAAAAAAAAATTTCTGCTGAATCACCTCTGCTTGAATGACTTTACGGATATTACTTTAGATAGATTATCAGAGAGATTCATCCACGACTGGTTGGGCGTGATTAAAAACTAGCAACAATAAAAAATGCGATATTTATAACTTCCGTATCCACGATATGTATACTTCTTAGGGCTTTGTTCGCGGAAACCGTTATATTTCAGAGTGTCGGGAAGGATTAAAATTTCATTTCCCAGCAAAGTCTTTTTACACGCACTAAGACATTCGAGGGTGCATGCTTCTCGAGATTTTGCGTGCAAATTGCGACTGCGGTTGTGGGAGAATTCTGTTGGGTCATTTGAACAATGTTACGATTTATGAGACAAATGTATAGTTTCCTTTTATAATAAGTTATTATTTGATTAACTGTCTTCATTTTTGTTCAAACGGATTTTAATATGTTTGAAGGTTTATAGGATTTTCCTTTGATAAACACGCCTTATTTTGCAGGATGTAAGATAATATTTTGTATACCCTTAGATGGATCTTACAATTACACTAGATACAGATCAATGTTTTTTATAACTATAGAGGTATCTGTAAGCGCTCGCTTATCCGGACTTCTCATTAGAGAAGTTCGAACAACAGACGGTGAGTCCGTAAATACAGGATATTACGTGTAGTAAAGGAATAAACAAGATATTCTAATTTTTACGGCGCGTACAGTCGGGCTTAATCCACCAGGTATTTATTTATAACTTAATGTATTAAAATTAAACGAAAACCTGCTCTGATTACTTATACGGTCGTGTGTCATTAGGAAAAATCCTTTTTAATTCAAAAGATATTGGTATGAACCAACATCGCTTTTCCCCACTCTGCTAGAGTCGCTTATTGTGTGGAATTTGCTATGTTTTTGAACACTTCGGCAGTTTTTGGACTAACCTTGACCGCTTGACTAGGTGACACAGTAACCGAGTTTGCTTGTTTGATTCTGAAAGGCAAACTGTTTCTATTCTTTTTGTAATAATTAGGATCCTTCTCTTTATTACCATCGGCAACGTATTGTGTGTTTTTTAGCATTATGTTGCTGGTTACGTATAAAGAAATGAATGATGAACTATTAGGAACTGAGCGATTACTAATAAGACAAGTTATCACTACTGCATACAATTTTAACTGTTTGTACTTCATTCTTTGCTAAAATTTGAAATAGTGAGGGATCCTGGTCAGCGCATTTAGCCTGATGAAAGTTTTTTACAGACATGTTATTCCTTGCAATCCAGCCGTATTTTTAAAGTTAAGTTGAGTCATTGAGGTTCGATATATATAACTCAAAAACTCAAGGCTAAAACTGCGATCGGGACTTTGCAAAGGAGCATTTATTGTCATGACCCGAAAATAGTGTTACCTCTAATTTATATAGATTTGTACGGGTGTTCCCACTGTTTTTTTTGTGTGTTTTCTATCACTACGGTGCTTAACGACCCTATCCATGCATCTGTATAAATACGACGTCCACTGCGTAAACGCATATTCACTGTTTTTTAATATGATTTGTTACGTAAGGGATTAATAATCACCCAAAATGATAAAATTAACATAGTATAAAGATTATGATATTTCAGTAGAACTTCTGAAACAGACACTCAAAGATAAAAACTCGCAGTAGCGAAATCTCAATGATGTAGATAATTTCTGTAAAAAAGTAAGATTAAGAATGTCTCGTAACTTCAGCCACAGGAATAACGAAATTCGACCTGCAAAGGAAACACTCAAGTTACTCCAAATGAATAAAAAATTGTACTTAGCTTGCTTTTGTGGGAAGTCACGGTGTTCCGATAACGACACACGGCCTTGGTCCCTCCTCTATTTAGCGGACGACCTGGTTTGGCTTCAGTTTCCCCGTGCGCGTTGTTTCGATGATTCGAGCCCTTGAAAATCCGATGCTGCAGACGCGTTCGGTTTGTTTCTTGCAGTGCCGGAAACGCTCACTACGATGTTTTCTTGAATGATTCTAATGAGAGACGAAGCTTCCGTTGCCGTAGGAAAAGGACGTCGGTTTTGTTTCTTGAAGTTATTCACTAACGATGATACTAAGTTGCTTGACGAATCTTGTTGTTTTCTGAAGTCGCTCACTAATGATGATACTAGGTTGCTTGAAGAATCTGCTGCTTTCGTCGTCGTTGACTTCATGATTTTATTATTCTGTTTTTTTTCTTCGTAGGACGTTGTAGAGTTCTTCTGGTCCGCTGGCCACCAATTATTAGGGCTTGTGCCTTGTATGATAAGGCGCCCTATGAGGTAATGTTTAGACTAGCGATAATCTATACGCTAAGTCGGTTGGTATTGCACTTCCATCTTCAATGGAGTGTCTGGGGTTTTGTAGATCACTTACGAAGTCGGTATTATCTTTACGACGATGTGTTTAAACTCATGGTTCGGTGAGGTTCTTGTAGAAAACAAGGTATAAAGAAAAATAGTATATTCTTCTGAAGTTTTTACATGATGAAGATCAGGTATGATCGTACAAGTCTTCTATGACGATAGCTTGATCGCTTCTGCCAATGATGATGGCTAATCCTATTCCTCTACATGATAAAGCTTAGGTAAAGAGGTACAGGTCTTCTAATGACGATAGCTAACTCTGTTCTGCCTGTCTACCATCTCTGTTACAAGTTTATGAAGAAGCAGACAGTAGTTCGAAACATATGAACATACATACAATGACATAGTTTCATACGAACACACAATCAAATGAGACACGCTACAGATCACGTAGGCCGTTTGAATAATAGGTCGGGGTAGTTGTCTCAAGCAGGGAGCTTGGACTAATGTTTATAAACAATTGAATGCACTACAGGTGACGGCATGTTATCTTAGCTTACATACTTATTGTATACGTCATCTTTAGCGTCTCTAGTCTGATCACATTCCTGCAAGCAATCTGGTTGACCTCTTTAGTTTTATTCTTTTATATATATGGACTAACATTCCATATTTTTATTATGTAAACACTTACATATATACATGTATTTATGTATACTATATATGCATATGCGTATGTATATTATGCATATGTGTATGTGCTCAAGGTGTAAAATAAATGGTCGGCCTAACAGGTTTGAAGCGGCCTGAGATCAAATAAGGTTTCAACGAGAGTAAAGGGAATTGAGTCTCTCTCTCTCTCTCTCTCTCTCTCTCTCTCTCTCTCTCTCCTCTCTCTCTCTCTCTTTTATCTTTTCCTTTTACAATGTGGTTCTTATTCTTTCTCTTCATAGGGCCATCGAAAATGAGGTATTAAACTTAGGATTGAAAAATTACTCACGAAAGGTAACACGATCTGAAAGGACACTCACGAAAGGTAACGCGATCTGAAAGGACACTATTCCTTCTAACTCAAAAATCTATTCTCTTTTAACTTGTTGTGTGTGTGTGTGTGTGTTTTTTTTTTTTTTTTTTTTTTTAATTGTGTTCATTCCTTCCTCGAGGAAAGTTGGCAACCTTCTAGGAAAACCATTATATCGATTTTTTAAAATATTTCCTTTTTGCGAACGTGGGAAAGCCAGATTTAGTCTCATTTGCCTGGTTTAATGTCCTCTGTTATTCATTGCGTAAAGTTTTTATTTTTTTGTTATTTAAATTATGTTCGGCTTGCACAAAAAAAATTCTTGTCAATTTATGTAATATCTTTAGGGTTGAACTTTCAGCAATCACAAGACGTCCTGCTTTCCTGTATCGAGAACTTTAGAAGAAACCTAAATCGTCGAATAGTATTGGTTATCTCATTTCCATTCTGGCGATTCATCGTGTTATGTTTACACAAACTAAGATCCGTAAACAAGACCCAGAAACGCGACGCAAAGAAACAGCTTTCTTCAAAGACAAAATACACTCGATGAGGACATTCAAAAGATTTACATCGAGTATCATCTGGGAGGTTTCGACCCGTCCCTAACACTCCCATAAACCAATGATTGAAGCCACGATTTCAACATTGATTCTGAAGGGTATTTTATGCAGCCACAAAGGGCTATCCGTCAAGTTAAGATCCTCTTTACGGCCTCTCTTCGGGAAATATTGCTGTGACTAAACATTCTGGCGCAATATCAGCCAAGACGTCGGATTATAAGTAATCACATATTGTAGATCAGCAAATATGAGCAGACTGGGCAAAGCGTCAGCAAAAAGTGAACTATAACAAAGGGCCGAAACAGTTATAAGAAGTTTACCTGAATCAGGATGAAATCTTTCATTCTGTGCGATAAGAAAGGAATAGATTACCAAAATGAAAATCATTATCGCAGATCGTTATAAAATGTGTATACCGACGTTTCAACTACGATGTGTCATCCTCTATTGTAGCTATGAAGTCAGGCGTGATTATGTTTTATTTTCCTTTTCACGTTTAATTTCAGATTATAATTCCTCATGCTGGTTCCTCGCGCAGCTGTTTATCCATTTTACGATAAAATAGTTTTCTTTTTACATCTGTGCTCTATTATATATATATATATATATATATATATATATATATATATATATATATATATATATATATGTGTGTGTGTATGTGTGTGTGTGTGTATATATATATATATATGTAAGTGTTTACATAATAAAAATATGGAATGTTAGTCCATATATATAAAAGACTAAAACTAAAGAGGTCAACCAGATTGCTTGCAGGAATGTGATCAGACTAGAGACGCTAAAGATAACATGCCGTCACCTGTAGTCATTCATTTGTTTATAAACTCTAATCCAAGCTCCCTGCTTGAGACAACTACCGCGACCTATAATTCAAACGGCTACGTGATCTGTAGCGTGTCTCATTTGATGTGTGTTCGTATGTAACTATGTCATCTGATAGTATGTTCATATGTTCGAGCTACTATCTGCTTCCTTCATAACTTGTAACAGAGATGTAGAACAGAGCAGAACAGAGTTAGCTATCGTCATTAGAAGACCTGTACCTCTTTACCTAAGCTTTATCATGTGGGAGAGAGTAGAATTAGCCATCATCATTGCAGAAGCGATCAAGCTATCGTCATAGAAGACTTGTACAATCATATCTGATCTTCACCATGTAAAAACTTCAGAAGAATATATATATTTTTATACTTCGTGTTTTCTACAAGCAATCTCTTCACCGAATCATCATGAGTTTTAACACATCGTCGTCATAAACAAGAAGATAAATCCCGACTTCGTAAGTGATCTACAAACCCCCAGCACTCCATTGAAGATGGAAGTGCAATACCAACCGACTTAGCGTAAGATTATCGCAAGTCTAACATTACCTCATAGGGCGCCTTATCAATCCAGGCAACAGCACTAAAAGTGGTGGCAAGCGTACCAGAAGGACTCTACAACTTCTCCGAAGATAAAACAGAATAATAAATCATGAAGTCAACGACGACGAAAGCAGCAGATTCTTCAAGCAACCTAGTATCATAGTTTAGTGAGCGACTTCAGAAAACAACAACTTCACCGACGACGACAAAGCAAGAGATTCTTCAAGCAACTTAGTATCATCGTTTAGTGAATAACTTCAAGAACAAAACCGACGTGTCTTTTTTCCTACGGCAATGCAAGCTTCGTCTCTCATTAGAATCATTCAAGAAAACATCGTTAGTGAGCGTTTCCGGCACTTCAAGAAACAAAACCGAACGCGTCTGCAGCATCGGATCTTTCAGGGCTCGAATCATCGAAACAACGCGCACGTGGGGGAAACTGAAGCAAACCAGGTCATCCGCTAAATAGAGAAGAGGACCAAGGCCGTGTGTCGTTATCGGAACACCGTGACTTCCCACAAAAGCAAGCTAAGTACAATTTTTTATTCATTTGGAGTAACTTTGAGTGTTTCCTTTGCAGGTCGAATTTCGTTATTCCTGTGGCTGAAGTTACGAGACATTCTTAATCTTACTTTTTTACAGAAATGATCTACATCATTGAGATTTCGCTACTGCGAGTTTTTTATCTTTGAGTGTCTGTTTCCAGAAGTTCTACTGAAACATCATAATCATATACTTTGTTAATTTTATCATTTTGGGTGATTATTAATCCCTTACGTAACAAATCATATTAAACAGTGAATATGCGTTTACGCAGTGGACGTCTGTATTTATACAGATGCATGGATAGGGTCGTTAAGCACCGTAGTGATTAGAAAACACACAAAAACAAGTGGAACACCCGTACAAATCTAGATACATTAGAGGTAACACTATTTCGGGCCATGACAATAAATGCTCCTTTGCAAAGTCCCGATCGCAGTTTTAGCCTTGAGTTTTTTGAGTTATATAAAATATCGAACCTCAATATAAAATATCGAACCTCAATGACTCAACTTAACTTTTAAAATATGGCTGGATTGCAAGGAATAACATGTCTGTAAAAAAACTTTCATCAGGCTAAATGCGCTGACCAGGATCCCTCACTATTTCAAATTTTAGCAAAGAATGAAGTACAAACAGTTAATATTGAATACAGTAGAGATAACTTGTCTTAATAGTAATCGCTCAGTTCCTAATAGTTTGTCATTCATTGCTTTATATGTAACCAGCAACATAATGCTAAAAACACACAATACGTTGCCGATGGTAATAAAGAGAAGGATCCTAATTATTACAAAAAAAGAAATAGAAACAGTAGCCCTTTCAGAATCAAACAAGCAAACTCGGTTACTGTGACACCTAGTCAAGCGGTCAAGGTTAGTTAAATCTGCCGAGTGTTCAAAGCATAGCAAATTCCACACAATAAGCGACTCTAGCAGAGTGGGGAAAAGCGATGTTGGTTCATACATGCCAATATCTTTTTTGAATTAAAAAGGATTTTTCCTATGAAACACACGACCGTATAAAGTAATCAGAGCAGGTTTTCGTTTTTTTTTTAATACGTAAGTTATTATAAGTAGTGGTGGATAAAGCCCGACTGTACGCGCCGTAACAATTAGAATATCTTGTTTATTCCTTTAGTACACGTAATATCCTGTATTTACGGACTCACCGTCTGTTGTTCGAACTTCCCTAATGAGAAGTCCGGATAAGCGAGCGTTTACAGATACCTCTATAGTTATAAAAAACATTGATCGTATCTAGTGTAATTGTAAGATTCATCTAGGGGTATACAAAATATTATCTTACATCCTGCAAATAAGGCGTGTTTATCAAAGGAAAATCCTATAAACCTTCAACATATTGAAATCCGTTTGAACAAAAAGAGACAGTTTTATCAAATAATAACTTATATAGAGAACTATACATTTGTCTCATAAATCGTAACATTGTTCAATGACCCAACAGAATTCTCCCACAACCGCAGTCGCAGTTTGCTCGCAAAATCTCGAGAAACATGCACCCTCGAATGTCTTAGTGCGTGTAAAAAGACTTTGCTGGGAAATGAAATTTTAATCCTTCCCGACACTCTGAAATATAACTTTATTTTCCGCGAACAAAGCCCTAGACACGGTTGACTAGCAGCAACAAGTTAAATCTAGTGATCCACAAACATATACATATCGTGGATACGGAAGTTATAAATATCGCATTTTTTATTGTTGCTAATTTAAAATCCCGCCCAACCAGTCGTATGAATCTCTCTGATAATCTATCTAAAGTAATATCCGTAAAGTCATTCAAGCGAGGTGATTCAGCAGAAATTTTTTTTATCTTTTATCTGAATACCAGGAAGTTTCTCACTAGCGAGTGATCTCTGGAAAAAAAAAAAACCAGATGTAATTTTAACACAAAATACGGTCTAAGGACAAACATAAAGCTATATACGTACCTTCGTATAGACTCTCAATGGAATTTCAAAATAGAGATAAATGACGAAGTTGAAAAATGTTATAATAGGAGTCATAGGAAATCAAATAGCCCTTATAATTTTTCCCTCAAACGTCATGCCATAAAAGATCGGACTTGGCGTATCTGCGTAGATTTCTGTCGCTTAAACAAGGAAACGACTCCCGATAGTTTCCAGTGCCATGTACCGACGACATCTTATCTCTGTTAGGTTAGAATAAATTTTTCACCAGCTTGGACTTACTTAAAAGCTTTTACCAGATACCATTACCTAAGTGATTGTACCTCATACACCGTTTTCAGCACACTCAGGGGACATTATCAATTTTTACGTATGCCTCCGGCTTACGTTGCACCCCAATTACAATATAGTGTTTGGAGACTTTTAGGGGATACCCTACATGCCTATATGGATGATCTTGTAATCTTTTCTAATACCTTAGAAGTACATTCACATAAACTAGAGCTAGTGCTACAGAGACAAAGACAAATAAATCTCAGAAGTAAAATATCTAAATGTGAGTTTTTAAAAACCGAACATGTTTATCTAGGTTTTATGTGTCTAGTCAAGGTCTTAAAGTATCCATGGTAAGGTGTCGGCTATTCATAACTTTTCCGGTACCTATTAACGTAAAAGGGGGATACAGCACTTTGGCGCTGTAGTGGGTATTACAATCGTATGTAAATATGTAACTCTTCCATCATGACAGCTCCTTTAACAGATCTTACGAAGAAGAGCGTAGATTTATTATGGTCTAAAAAGTATCAACAGGTGTTCGATACCTTAAAAAAGCGGAATAATGCAGCTCACCTAACTTAAAAATCCCTGATTTAAATAAGGAATTTTTTTTTATTGCAAGAGACGCCTCAGACCAAGGGGTAAGAGGGGTACTACTTCAGTAATATGATGAACAGTTCTTTCCTATAGCTTTTTATTCACATAAACTAAAGCCCTCTGAAAGTAAATATGCAGTAATAGGCAAGGAAGGGCTAGGTATCGTTAACTCACTAGTACGTTTTAAGTTCATATCTATGGCTATCCTGATAAGTCCTTACAGAACATGAGTCCTTTACCGAGTTTTTTTCAAAGGCTTTAATCACAGTCCAAAAGGAACTCGGTGACAAATGATCATTCAGGTCTTTGGAGCCAAGATAAGATATCTACCTGGGAAAGCAAATATCATAGCTGACGCATTATCCCGCAATCCCGCACCATACAGCAAAGAACCGTTAATTGGACTAAAAGATATAGAAACATCCGTGCCTATTGTTAAAATCGTATCTAAACAAGAAAATTCCTTAACCCAAGAGATCGCGAGCATTGAATATCTGGGTTGGAGCGCAGAACTGTTACAAACTGAACAAAGCAAGAGTCAACAGACCTAACCCAAACAATAAACACTTCGAACGGAAACAGAGTCAGCAGCAATAAACACCAAACAATAAACACTTCGAACGGAAACAGGGTCAGCGGCTAAGCAAAAAAATAAACACTTCGAGCAGAAACCCTAAAGCAAAAGTATATTTAAAGTATGTGTATCAGAATTATGTAATCAAATGTAGTATTATATGTAGGTTCGTGACGAGGAAAACCCGAAGAACACAGCAGGTGACTAACGACCAGGTAGTAGTAATAATCTCTTTCATACCAATCGTCCTAAACTGGTTGCATTCAGTCATCCAGGGTTCCCTACTATGTCACAGAAAGCCAAATCACTATTTTACTGGCCTACAATGCTTACAGATATAAAAAGCACATAACTAATTGTAACACGTGTCATGAAAACAAGGGACACACTAAGACACCTGTCAGTTAAGGGCCTATCCTGTGCCAAATCAATCCTTGAAAGAATATACTTAGAATTATTAACAGAATTACGAGTCTGACAGAGGGAATAAACACTTCTTAGTGTTAATAGTTCCTTGACACGTTATATAGAAGTAATAGCACTAAAAGCAAACACCGCAATTGAGTGCATTAGGAATATTTATGAGTGTTAAATCAGTAAACATGGAATTCAACACATGATAATGTGACTCGGGTGGTGTAAATCAATAATAATCTCCATAACGCGTTGTGTGAATCCATCCATTAAGAAAACCAATAATATTATTTTTTCACCCAGAGTCAATCGGTTTGGTAGAATAACGGATAATTAAATAGGAAGTGTCAATGTCTTACGAGTTACAACTCGTGATATTGGATCCGAACTGGATTATAGTGGTTCTCACGGTTTTAAATACCTTTATCATTCATATCTTGTATCTAAAGAATTGATACCGCAAGTAGCCTTATACGGTACGCCGCTAGAACACTTTTCCACATATTCAAGCCAACCACCAATTAATTTATCAAAATATATATATATTTATATATATAAATAAATATGGATACAAGTGGAGTCAATATAATACACTCCGTAAGAAGTCGGAAGGGTTACAAA
This sequence comes from Macrobrachium nipponense, assembly GCF_015104395.2. Lineage (NCBI taxonomy): Eukaryota > Metazoa > Arthropoda > Malacostraca > Decapoda > Palaemonidae > Macrobrachium > Macrobrachium nipponense. The sequence continues at coordinate 27,453,190 of NC_061095.1, read as the reverse complement.
TTATAATAAAAAAGGAATCACGATAAAATCATAAGCAAAAACGTAACCATAGGTTAATTAAATATCCAAATATATATGCGTAAAGATTTGAACTCTAACTTAACGCTTAAGTAATGACAAATAAGCTAAAAGTTCAAACACATATCAAAACCTACTGACATATTGTCTGTCCCGGTGATTTATATTCGTAGTCAATGAAAAAAAAATTAAATAATAAATAAATAAAATAAAATAAAATAAAAGAGATTTTAAAGTCAGGAAGTCTAGAAGTGAAAATCTTATCTATGGAATAATCCTATATGAATCTTATACAGGGCTAATAATATATATAGAATTTGTATGGAAACCTTTTTCATTAGTTTTGAATAAGGAATATTTAATTTAACATAATTCCAACATGAAACTAATATATTGTTCAATTTTGGTACTGTTTTTTTTTCAGACATTCTTCTCATGTGGGTCGAGTATTAAAAAAAACAAAAAAAACAAAAAAAAAAAATTTATCCTAAAGTCGTATCTCTTACAGCAAGTAACGTAACTCTTAAGCTGGTGACGACGTCATCAGTTCTAGAAGGTCTGTCGCGTTTGCCGTATCAGCATTGATTCCTTTAACCTCAAATATCTGCTTGCACAGGCTTCATCTCGCGCTTGCAAAGCAGATTGACTGGAGAAAGGAATGCTTAGCCCGAACTTCTCATGGGCAAGCAGACGTGTCTATCCGTATGCGCAATGCAACTAAGGAGTTGCAATCATTAATAACAAATAAGCAAATAGAATTTTCTATAACAACAAAGTGAATTAATTTTTCTGAACCTCATAGACATTTAGAAGTATCAAGATATGTATATGAAAATATTTACTTGCAACATTAGCCTATTACAACAATTCAAGTAAAACATTCATGGGAAAATGTCACATTTTCTTGAAAAAACCCAAAGTTTATTTAGAAATTAGTTACATAGTGGGTTTTTTTTCGTTGCATCTCCTACCACTATTAATAAAGTTTTTGAAAATTAACCTCAGAGGATGTGCGCGAGAAAATTGAATATGAAACTTTTGTTAGGGCACATAGGATCAGATTTATCACAACTTAATTTCAGTTAGCATAGAGAAATACAGAATCATGATTAATATTCTCTTTGACTCTTATGTTGCCTGGCAATCTTACAAATAGCTCCGTTTTTCACTTCTTTGTCTAGTAATTTACTACCAGTAATATCGAATTTTCTTTGGGATTCGTATTGATATCTGTTTATTTTTTTATAATTATGGATATTTTTACAGTCATCATAGACCTGGATAGGTTCACTCATTGTTAATGCCATGGATAAAAAAGTTTGTACAGCAGACTCTTTTGAATTCCAAAATATCAGCGAATTCATGTGGGTTAAGTCTGGTCTAAATGGCTCTCTCCCCTCCCCTGTATTTGGATGTCGTCTGAATTTACTTTGCCCTTGTGACAAGTATAATTTCACTTGCAGGCTGATTAATGGAACCTGTTACAGTATCCTGCAGTACGAGAGTTTCACATCGCAACTTCAAAAAAACGTTCGTCGCTGCGGACGACAGCAGTTGAGTAACAACCGCCTACAATGTGAAAGGAATAAGCACCATCATGGACTTCTTCGACCGACACCCGTATCCCGTCGTTAATCTCGTTTTAATGCGGAATGCTCCTGCGGCTGTCGGAAATCGACTACAAAAGGGACATACTTCCGACAATTACGACCCAAAGGATATTCAATTCTACTTTGCTGGCGAAGGACTCGTGCTGGGATGATTTTATTCATCGCGAATGTAATCGTGTAGCTTAGGACGCAGAGAATAAGTATGAGCGCAAAATAGAACGTTGGACCCGCCCAGGCAAATTTTCCCCTTGTTTTAACCCTGTGAAATTGGCCGTTTCATTTGGCTATAGGTGGTTGTCTGGAACTGTGTAATGGACGAAAAGTTGTTCGAAAGCTAGTTAAATGTGAAGTAGTATAACCTCGGTCATGTATCCTATATATATAAATGATCATAAATAACAGAATCGAAATATATTTTTTGCGTGTACGCACTAGGAATCTATATATAAATGATCATAAATAACAGAATCGAAATATATCTTTGCGTGTACGCAATAGGAATCTATTTAAAGTGCACATATATTAATCATAATTATATGAATCCATATACATATGTATAAACAAATCAGGTAGCCTATAATCAATCTGTTACCTTGTATCTTACCAATATCTGCAGTTATATATGAGTTAGTATATGGATTAATGAATCAGATATATAACATTTAGCATAAAAATCAACGAATCAATCAGCATAAACATTAATAATTTTATCAATTCATATATGAAATTTTTTATCAGTTAAAATATGATTTTTATCATGTTAATCTTCATTCTATGCAATTATCAGAGTACATTAGTATTTTCTGTAGCATATGTATCTTAATGAGATGAAGTGAAAAACTGTATCATTATATATCACGTGATCACTATTATTTACCAATATCATTGTTTTATATTTTATTACTTGAATCAATTCATGTACACCATGAATTTTTATTTACTTATATATATATATATTCACATAGTGTCTGTATCACACTCCTATAAGTCAAATGCAAGTCAAGTTTGAGTAATATTCAGTAGTTGGTTTTGGTAGCTGACCGAGCTAATGTAAGTGTTTACATAATAAAAATATGGAATGTTAGTCCATATATATAAAAGACTAAAACTAAAGAGGTCAACCAGATTGCTTGCAGGAATGTGATCAGACTAGAGACGCTAAAGATAACATGCCGTCACCTGTAGTCATTCATTTGTTTATAAACTCTAATCCAAGCTCCCTGCTTGAGACAACTACCGCGACCTATAATTCAAACGGCCTACGTGATCTGTAGCGTGTCTCATTTGATTGTGTGTTCGTATGTAACTATGTCATCTGATAGTATGTTCATATGTTCGAGCTACTATCTGCTTCCTTCATAACTTGTAACAGAGATGTAGAACAGAGCAGAACAGAGTTAGCTATCGTCATTAGAAGTCCTGTACCTCTTTACCTAAGCTTTATCATGTAGAGAGAGTAGAATTAGCCATCATCATTGGCAGAAGCGATCAAGCTATCGTCATATCTGATCTTCACCATGTAAAACTTCAGAAGAATATATATATTTTTATACTTCGTGTTTTCTACAAGAATCTCTTCACCGAATCATCATGAGTTTAACACATCGTCGTCATAAACAAGAAGATAATCCCGACTTCGTAAGTGATCTACAAACCCCCAGACATTCCATTGAAGATGGAAGTGCAATACCAACCGACTTAGCGTAAGATTATCGCAAGTCTAACATTACCTCATAGGGCGCCTTATCATACAAGGCACAACCCTAAAATATATATATATATTATATATATATATATTATATATATTATATATATATATATCATATAGTATATATATATATATCAAATATATGCGTATATATTATATATATATATATATATAGATATATATATATATATATAATATAAATAAAGGTTTTTTGCCACGAAGGAAAAAATGAAAAAGCAAGATAGCCAAGTACTTTCGGTCCTATTCGGACCCTTTACTGAGGCAAACTGATTTTACAAAGAGCAACATAGTCAAAAGAAGGCTTAATATACAAACTGACACTACCAGATTAGCCATAAGGGCGATTTTCACTCTACAGAAAGGAGGAGTCGCCAGAGGCTAGCCACACCTTGAAGGATACCTGCAGTAAACAAGTGATTCTTCCAGAAAACAGTACATTTTGAAAAAAACACAGGAGCATATACAATTTAATATCATGAATTTTCACACAAATTTTCCCAACAAAAATTATTATTAATGAAAAGACGAAAGAAAATATAAATATATATATATATCAAGCAAGAGAAAGAGGGAGAGAGAATATCGAACCAGAGAGAGAGAGAGAGAGAGAGAGAGAGAGAGAGAGAGAGAGAGAGAGAGAGAGAGAGAGAAATAATAACTATATACATGGACTAATTTATTAGTTGTTCATTTATTTTAAGGTCCTTCATAAACATCTTACAAATATATGGGTCCAAATGGTACATTCCCAGACTAAGATTTAGGTTGTTTTTATTAGTGATTTGTATAATTGCCGATTCCAGTAAATTTCTGAAACAATCTATTAGATCTAGCAATTACCGAGGTATCACCCCAATTAATACAATGAGATTTTTCACTCTCAAAAAATTCCATATATAAGTTATATAGAGATGTCTTCAGGAGTCGGTTACTCCATTCCTTCAGAGTCGCGGACTCCTTTCGAAACTCCCTAGAGGAATGACCCGAAGCAAAGAAGATCTCCTCTGGAATTTCCGAAGCTCAGTGGCCTTTTTCTTTTCTAAGCTGTTGAACAGGTAGAAAGTACAGCAATCATGTTTTCAGCAATGAATAACACGACTTTTGTTAAGACCGCATTGGCTCTAAACAAACCCTTTGTTAACAACTTATTGGCTCTAATCCTTCTCGGATTAGTGGTATTCTTTATATTTGGATTCGGAATCTCCGGATTTACTATTGGTAAATGCTTGGTAGCTTTCCTTCTCGGAGGATTGCTTGCATTTGTATATGGAAAATACGTCGCAGAAATATCTGCTTTCTCTAAAGAACAGGGAATATTGCTGAAGGAGCTTGAGGCTGCCTACTTAATGAACATCAGACTCTTGGATGAAAATGAAGAAAGGAGTTGCACGGAGGAATTTCTAGAAGAAATATATGCAGACTTGGCGAAGGAGTTGGCGGAAGAGAAATCTCGCGCTGAAGAGCTTATCAAAGCTCGTGAGGAAGATCAGGCGAAGCTGAGGGAAGCTGAGAACGCAAATGAAGAGCTTGTTTCTCGTAATCTTTTCCTTAGCAAGGAAAACAACGACTGTCACGAGGTGATAATCCAGATAAATAAGGAGGTAGATGAGCTGAAGGAAGAACTCAAATGCAACGGCACAGAATTTGCAAGGAACGCAGAAGTAATTCAAGAACTGCAGAATCAAGTCAAAGATAACGAGGTATACTGCAGTTTTCTCGAAGAAAAGGTAAAGGATCACGAGGCAGAAAGAAAGAGATTGAAGCAGCTGGCATCAGAACGCGAAGAAAATCGACAACATTTGCTACAAGAAGTAAATGTTCTTCGAGCCACAAATTACGATCTTCAGAACAATCTGGAAAAGGAGGCCCGAAATAATATAGATTTGGAAAGGAAAGTGGAAATGCTTGAAGATCAAAATAAAAACCTCGAACGGGATTTGGCTCAGAAGGAAACTCAAATTGTCACGTCGATGGAAATGCTGAACGTTGAAAGGAGGAAGAATGAAATCCTGGCTGAAGAAGTCCAGGTGATGAAAATGATGAAAAGTTGGATCGCTCAACTAGCTGGTGAAAAGGAAAAACTGAAAGATACATTCGTCGAAAAGGACTTGGAAATTAGCTCAGTGGTCCGAAATATGGAAAAAGAGAGAGAAAAGAATCAGGTTCTGGCTGAAGAAATTCAAGTACTGAAAAAATGGATCGCTGAGTTAGCAGGCGAGAACCAAAATCTCAAAGACAGATTGGCAGAAAAGGAATTGGAAGAGAATGAGGTGGAGAAACTTTCAGAAGAGCTGAAAGTGACAAAAGAAGAGATGAGAGAATTGGAGAGTACCTTGAAACAGGTACAGGAGCGACTTAAGGAGGCAGAGGAAAGACCTAAGGAGGAGCAGACGCTGGAACAGGAGAAGGAAGAAGAAAACGATTCGAATAAAGTTCATGAAGAGGAGGCGGAATTCGCGGACAATAGAGGATATTCTCAGGAGGAAAACGGAGAAGTAGATCGAGAGAATGATGACAGTCACAAAAAATAATCAAGAGGTTAAATAACCTGAATGATCATGAAAAAGGATCTCGAAAAGAACGGGACAAAACCTCCGGGCCAAGAGGACAGGAGCAGGAGGTCCGTCGTCCAGTCTCTGACCCTTCAAACGCATTGCGAGAAACTGCATAGTATCATGTTACCTGCAGCATTTCAGGAGCTCCTCCTGAAAGACGAAAATGGCCTCACCTTCGTCAAGTATAAGAACAAAGTCCTCCTCAACTTCATGCATCACGATAAGAACCATGTACGTGCTGTGCTCAGCAGATGTCCCAGATCTACAGCGGAGGAAGTTCTCGTCGATCTCCAAAATTTGGTTTTGAGGAGTCTCACAAAGGAATAGAATCGACCACAGAGGATTAGGATCTCCCACAGGGGACCAGGATCGCCCACAGAGGATTACGATCGCCCACAGAGGATTACGATCGCCCACAGAGGATTAGCATCGAGTCGACGGAGTGAAGGAATTCTACGATGGGAAGGAGATCGGCCTCAGGAAATGGACTCGCCCCTGAGTTGATTGATAGCAGACGGGTGGGTTACAGTTAGCGGGTGGACTGGTGCCCCGAATTCTGCTGGATTCTGACAGACCGCGCCTTGAGGGCTGTTGCGCCCTGTTCCGGAGGCGTCGCGATTTTCTTGGCCTTGTCGATGGGATTGGCTGGAGGATGGATGTTGGGTGGTGTCCCCCCACCCAGCCAACGGGAGGTTCCCCCGCCTCCCACACAAAATCCCCCCCTCCCCCATCCAACCTCATCGACGAGACCAAGAGAATCACGACGCCCCCGCAACTTGACGCACCAGCACCAATACACGGCCTGTCAGAATTCAGCGCACCATTCCAACCACCGTGACCCACCCGACTGCTATATACTATATCTCTCTGTGCTTTTGTTCTTTATTTCTTGCACTTCTGTAACTCCTGTGTCATTCATTCACTTTTGTAACTCTTATGTAACTCTTTTGTAATTAACTTTTGCAACTCCTTTGAAATACATTCGTTTTTGTAACTCCTTTGTAATTCACTTCTGCAACTCCTTTGCCATTCATTCATTTTTGTAACTTTTGTAACTCCTTTGTAATTCACTTTTGCAACTCCTTTGTAATTCCTATGTAATGCATTCAATTTTGTAATTACTTTGTAATTCAATTACTGCTGTAACTTGCAATTCATTCACTTCTGTAACTCATATGTAATTCATTCACATTTGTAAATATTGTAATCAGTCTATTTTCTAACTTGTAATTAATTCACTTTTGTAACTTTTATAATTCAAGTACTCTTGTAACTCCGAGAAAATAAAGCTACCAAAAAACAAATCTTTATTTAACCTCAGAAAACCTTATACTATACCAGCTACGCGCTGAAGATGAGGTCAAAGATGTTGTACAACGGCCTCTTTTTCTAACAGCTCCCTCGACCAGTCATTTCCTAGTGGCTGTATATTTGTTGTTAAAAATGACTTCGAGCCGTTTCAGTTTATGAGATGGCTATGTTTCCAACTATGGTTGACAGGAGAGCTGTTATAAAAAGCGGTCGCAGTATACTGAATTGAATATAGAATTTAGGCCAAAGGCCAAGCACTGGGACCTAAGATGTCATTCAGCGATGAAACAGAAATTGACAGTAAAAGGTTTGAAAGGCGTAACAGGAGGTAAACCTCCCAGTTGCCCTAAGAGTCAATTGTTAGGAGAGGGTGAAAAGTAAGGGAATAAGAAAGGAGGTATAGTAAAAGGAACGAAAAGGTTTGCAGCTAGGGGCCGAAAGCACCCTGCAAAGAGCTCGAGTAATGCCTACGGAGGTAAACAGTATATCAGAGGTTTTAAGACTAATATTTTTAATTAAGCTGACAGCCATTTAGCCTTCTCTCGTTCAGGCAACACTGTCGCAGGCGGCCAAGCTCTTCTGGCTGATATTACGCATATGAAGCTGTTATTTTAATGAAAAGTGTGTAAGTTAGGGTCTCCTTCTTAATAATAATAATAATAATAATAATATGTTCTATTGAAGGAGATTGCTGCTTCAGCTAAACTCAGCTCGCGGATAACCCCTGCTGACCTCCCGACTATAAATTAGGGTAGCACCGAAAAATATCATCAGTCTACTCAAAGCCACTGCCTTGTAAATATCTGGTCGAATCCAGAAGAAACGCCGGCATAAAATATTCACTTAGATTTGTATTACTCTACGGATATTGTATATACCAGATTTCAATATATATAAATTTCGTAAAATTCGTTTATCTTGACTTTTCATATGTATCCAATAGGCGCGTTACTCGGCATCCTAAATAGTTCTGAAAAAGCCGCAATAAGAAGAATAGAAAAGAACTTCTATAAAATAAGTGCAGCTGAAGCAGCAATCTCCTTCAATAGAACATCCTTGAAAGAGGGTCTTCTACTTAAATACATAGTAATAATAATAATAATAATAATAATAATAATAATATTATTCTCGAAGACAACCCTCTTTCAAAGAAACTTCTTTAAAAAGAATGGCTGCCTGGAAGCCATTGAGATTATACTTCAATTTCTCAATCTCACAGACGAGTTCTATCCGTAGCAACAGGTAAATTAGATACAAACGATGCTAAGTTCATTTATTCTACTTAACGTTTTGGTAGTTCATTCTACCATTGACAATATATATTATAATATATATATATATATAGATATATATATATATATATATATATATATATATATATATATATCTATGATATATAATATATATATATATATATCTATATATTATATATATATATAAATAATATATTATATATATTATATATATAGATATATATAAAATATATATATATATATAAAGTATGTATATGTAAGCATTTGTATTAACCCTTAAATGCCAAAACGGTAAAAATCAAAACGTCCCCCGAATGCCGGAGCCGGTTTTGAGTGAGCGCGGAAGCTGAAAAAATAATTTTTTCAAAACATCACAGCGCGCTTAGTTTTGAAGATTAAGAGTTCATTTTTGGCTCCCTTTTTTGTCGTTGCCTGAAGTTTAGTATGCAATCATCAGAAATGAAAAATAATATCATTATCATATGTAAATAATGCGATATATGGTAGCAAAAAAAAAAATTCATACATAATTGTATTAAAATCACGCTGTGCAAAAAACGGTAAAAGCTAACGAGTTTCTTTTTTTTTTGTATTGTACACTAAATTGCAATCATTTTGATATATAATGCATTGTAAAACAATAAAAGCAACACCGGAAAAATATTATCACAAAATTATGTACAAATTCGTAACGCGCGGACGTAAAAAAATGTTTTTTTCAAAAATTCACCGTAAATCAAAATATTGTTCTAGAGACTTCCAATTTGTTTCAAAATGAATACAAATGATTGAATATTACGATACTGTAAGAGTTTTAGATTAGAATTGCAGATTTTGACCATTTCGGACGAGTTAAAGTTGACAGAATGTCGAAATTTTTATATATATTTTTTTTTTATATGCACATATTTCGGAGATGGGAAAAACTACAACATTCAATTATTTTTTATTGTCTTCTTCAATGAATTTGCGCACATTTTGATATATGAAACTCTATAAAACGGCTAATATGAAAAGAAGCAAATATTAGGATAATGCGATGTACACATTTCGGAGATTTTCGGCCGCGAAGCGGCGCACGGAGGAGAAAAATATTTTTTGAAAAATTCACCATAAATCACCAATATTGCTCTAGAGACTTCGAATTTGTTTCAAAATGAAGATAAATAACTGGATATTACTAGGCCGTAAGTGTTTTTTAGCTTACAATTACGTTTTTCGACCATTTCGGTTGCGTCAAAGTTGACTGTAAGTAGTTTTTTTCCCAATCGTGATTTATATGCACATATTTCAGAAATGAGAAAAGCTACAACATTCAATTATTTTTTATTGTATACTTCATGAATTTGCGCACATTTTGATATATGAAACTATAAAACGGCTAATATGAAAAGGAGCAAATATTAGGATAATGCGATGTACACATTTCGGAGATTTTCGGCCGCGAAGCGGCGAGCGGAGGGAAGAAAAATATTTTTTTCAAAAATTCACCATAAATCACAATATTGTTCTAGAGACTTCGAATCTGTTTCAAAATGAAGATAAATGATTGAAGATTACTAGACTGTTATGTATTTTGCTTACCCAAAAATACCAACATAAAAAAAAATAAAGAAATATATATATATATATATATATATATATATATATATATATATATATATATATATAATGTATGTGTTTCTTTATTTATTACATTTTCATTCTGGTACGAATACATAAATAAAAGGAATGCAGGTGACACTTTTCTTTTTGCATACAATGAAATATCGTATTCATGCATAGATACGGAGATATAACAACTTGAAATAAATAAATAAAAAAAAATAAATATAAAACGAATGCAGAATACTCACCCCTAATCCTGACTCTTCGTTCTATTCTTGTTTTCTCCCTCCTCTTTTGAAGAGTCTTGCATTTTTTTCCTCTCGACATGACGAGGTACAGGTGTAGGAGGGAGACACGCGCCCTTACGGCAGCTGGGATAGGGCCCGGGTCCCGTTTGAGTCCCTCCCCTGACCGCCGCTGAGTCACACTCCAATAGAAGACCGCACTGTGGTATTTGCGGTCACACTCCCCGAACCTGCATAGAGCTATCTTGCAGGTGCGACAGAAGAACCGGGTGTCTCTCCTTCTGCCATTCATATGGCACACCCGGCACCGTTTCTGCCTGCGCCCTTCTAGGAGATCCAGTGTGTGATCCCCTGGCATCAGCCGACACGGAGGAGTCCACTACCCGACGAGAATGGGGTGGTGCGGGCGGGGGGCGGCGGAAGCAGGGGCGGCGGCCAGCAGGGCAGGCGGAACGACAGCAGGGGCAGCGGCAGCAGGGGCGTCAGCAGCAGGGGCGGCGCAGCAGGGCGTCAGCAGCAGGGCGGGCGGCGGCAGCAGGGGCGGCAGAGCAGGGCGGCAGCAGCAGGGGCGTCAGCAGCAGGGGCGGCGGCAGCAGGGGCGTCGGCAGCAGGGGCGGCAGCAGCAGGGGCGTTTTTGAGGAGCTTTTGTGTCCACCTCCTGGTTCTCCTGGCGAAGGGATAATACTGGATGAGCTGATCAAAGAGATCAACTCCTCCCATGTGCCTGTTGTAGTGCCCAATGAAGGTAGGGCCCTCCACAGCGAAACTCCTCATACACAACTCGGCCCTGTCGACGTGTCTTCTTCCTCTGCACGATCTCCTCTTGGACAGGTTCATGGCTCGTCGAAATCATGGGGACGAGTCGGACACCCTTCAACAGATGACGAAGACAGGTCCCTTCCGCCGCCTCTGTGTCTCTCCTCTTGCCAGATGTTGCGGATGGCTAGCGAACCTCTTGAGGACATTCGGGGCCCCACGCACCAACCGAAGGGTACCACTGACGTGAACACCTGCTTCATACAGTTCCTGGGCCAGGAATACCGAGTTATAATAATTATCCATAAACAGGTGTATCCCTGGTTACGGAAACGATCCACAAGCCCGAAAACAGTGTCACGCAAACGTGGAGAATACCCCAGAATGCACCGAAAAGTCCACGACGTAGCCAGTGTTGGCCTCGGTAATAAAAAAAAATTTCACGCCATATTTCTTCGGCTTCTTGGGGTTATACACTTTGATGCTTAGACGTCCTTTGTAAGGCATCATCCCCTCATCCAAAGAAAGGTTCTTTCCTGGAATCACGAGAGTTATACAGCATTCACGAATATAATCCAACACTGGGTGCACTAAAATGAGGCGATCAGAGTTATTTCGGGGTATGGCCCTTCGGTTGAAGGCGTTGAAATATCTGTCCAATGCCAGGAAAGTATCACGGGGCATAACGCTGGGCACATTGGGCGTACCTAAGAAAAATTACGCCTCCCCAATATTGCCTGACGTCGGAAGCAGGCAGCAATCCAAAAAAACGTGGAGCCCCAAAAAATGTGCCATGTCAGGGAGGTTGCAACCCCGCCAATAATACGACAATGTCGTGCGCAGTTCATCATGGCAGTACCTGGCGTAGTCTGCCGTCTCTGCTACCAGGTACTCCAGCAATTCCCGCATAAGGAAAAGCTGAACGAAACCCAGAGGAGTCAGGGGAACAGGTACGGTGAGGCCAGGATTTGCCGTGAATTGATGCATGTTAGGTGGTGTGGGGTCCTCTGTCCACCCATCGTCGCTCTCGGACGACCGAGCTTCACCTTGGCTCGTGCGACTATCCGACCTTCTACGTGCCCGTGCGCGCGCACGAGCGCGGGTACGATTTCGAACACGAGACCCCCTCACTGGCCCATCTCCCTCACTCAAGCCTTCGCTTTCTGTATTATCATCATCATCGGCACGAAAACTTGAACCAAACTCATCATCCTCCCCCTCCTCAGATTCCCCCTCATACGCACTAAAACTACTGAATTCTAATTCACTTTCGGGATGTGAGCCTCGAACGGACATTGGGGGCAAATATTCGTCGTCATCACTATCATCGGGAGTTATGTCCTCATCACTTGACGACCATCCGCCATCAAAATGAGGACTTGCCACATGCTCTCGATCGAGCTCTGATAAATATTTGTCAATTTCCCTTGGTTGGAGCCCTCCCAAATTCCTACGAATGCCCCTAAGGACAGCCCGATGCTTCCTTGGGGTTACTAACGGCAAATGAGACACTTTAGAAGCACTTTCATCGACACGTGGTCGCACAGAACGGCGTTGAGGAGCAATGTCAGGTTGGGTGCTTGGTCCTTCCCCAGCATCCAAGTCCAAAACTCTCCTAACACGTTCCCTTCCGACGGGTAAAACGCGCCTTTCGCATTTCATACGACGTCCAGACATCTCTACGAACGTCCTGTAGCAACACAAACGTTCAAAGTCTCGCACAAGTTCAGAAAACACGATTCCGACAAAAGATCGCTCTCGGACGCTGCGCCGCTGATGCTGACTGGAGCGAGAAGAAAGCATTTCGCGCATGCGCACTTGGGTCACGCTTCTAAACAAAACAACACCTCGATCCGTGAACTCCCAGCATCCCCCAAGGCGCGTGATTCAAAAGTTTTTGGCTGGTAGGCCTATAAGTATTTTTCCGTGAATTTAAAAAAAAACTTTTTTGAGTCGACGTATGGTACGTCCATTCAGCATATGGGGGACATTTTGACTCGACGTTTAATACGTCCATTCGGCGTTTAAGGGTTAATTACCTTTAGTAAAACAGAGGGAAAAAATCTTGCACGATATGTTACGATAAAATTAATTATAGGACTACGATTTCTCATGCCATGTTTAACGAAAAATATATACTTATAAAAAATAAAAAAAAGAAAAAATAAAATAAAACATGAATTCTTACGGGCAGGCACCGGCGATCGTTCACGGAACCCTAAGGCTCCCCGGAACCCCGGTAAACAATGGCTGATCTAACACAAAAATTATTTATTTGTTTCTTATAAATAACAGTCATTCAACTGTAGGTCCGGCAATCTGGTTAGGACCCTAATAATTCAGTCATATTATTGTTTTGTCAAGCAAACAACTGACTTCAATTATAGTAGGGGAGGCCCGGGGCTAGTTGGCTACATGGGGGGTAAGTTGGCATATTCAAAAATGACTTTAAAAGTTTACCAATTGATGACTCTAATACATATACTGTGTAATTGCCACGTGGTTCCTCAATTACCAGCAAAATTCTATAGAGATAGAAGGTAGGAGCTCAAATTTATGAGACAATTTTCTATTTTGATGGTAGTGAGTAAATATTTTAATCTTTCTGTTATTTGCTATAACATCTATACATTCATAAAGATTATTTTTCAATTATAGCATAGTTTTCCTTATGGTTTAAAGATACTATACCTTTAAAATGATTAATTCAAGGCTTCTTGGTGTGGACTGGTAAGCGTTTTTGTACCAAATGGTAGGGATGGGGCAAGTTGGTACACGTTATTTGATAACGATAGTAAGCCTATTTATTTATATAATTTACGTTTTGTTTCTGGATCTTTGGAAGGATAATGAGATTAGTGTCCTATCATTTCCTCCACATTGTTCTCACAAGTTGCAGCCCCTGGATTTTAGTGTTTATAGACATCTGAAGAAATGTGTTAACAGGGCATGTGATTCGTGGATGACTGGTAATCCAGGATCAAGTATGCCCATCTGTGACATTCCTGGTAAGGTTTTCTCGGCTTTACCTCTAGCTGACACCTATTCTGATATTTTCAATTGGTTTAGGATTGATGGAATTTCAACTTTGAATTACAGACTATTTCAAGATTTTGATTTTACGGGTAGTTATGTAACAGACTGAGAGACACATGGGCTTCGGATCAGTCATCAGTGTGATACAGAGTTTAAGAACTGCTCCTGTTTTGATTCAGAAGAAAGCTCAGCTGAAGAGAGCCTGTGTTTAGTAAGCCAGGAGAAGTGTAGGTCCAGTGCAGGGCATGTAACATGTGGGAGCATGAAGACTATGACGAGGATTTATCTCACACCTGCCACAATTACAACTAGATGATGATCTGAAGTAATACTAATGCCTTATATTTTGTATTTTGCAAATTCAGGAGTATTTTTGCTATTTGATTTAAATGCAATGTAGTAATTTTATTTTAATCATCAATGTGCCAACTTACCCCATAATGTGTGCCAACTTACCTCATGGGGCAAAAGTTGGCATGAAAAGTTATTTTTTTCTAAAGCGTATTGTTATCTTATGTTGAAAGCAAACAACAATTATTTTGCTCTATGATAAAGACGAATGTTAATATTTTTCAATGGTGGTAAGAATTTTGCAAAAAGTTGTTTTATATTCGCAATAACCAAAACTGTAAAAAGTGTGCCAACTAGCCCCGGTCTCCCCTACTCGCTTTAGCTTTGTTTACGAGATGAAAATTAATGTAGCGGTGGTTGGAAGACTGGCACTATAAACGTAGTCATTATAAGTTCTTATCATTATTAGAGTTATTGCTGTAAAATGTCTATGTACATAACATTTGTTAAATAGAGTAATACGCGCCCATTAAATAGATAGTAATACATATGTAATATATACGCTATAGTCAGGGTACAGATCATAATAATTGTGCTACAGCCTACTCGGTTTGTTTTATCGAAGCAGGACTACCTTCTTTTGGTTTCAACTGACTTTCATGCTAATGAAATCATGGATACATTTTTGTATTATCAGTTTTATGAATGAATAGTATTGTTACTATAGTCGATTTTTTTTTCGGCTGGTGTAAAATTCGTCAGATATAATACACTTGGCTGAGGAAGGGCACAGAGGATCTCTGTCTTTTAAATAATCTCTCTACACACCAAGTTATTTCAAACATTTCCATTCTCTCAAGAAGATTATGAATAAATACAAGAGCAAACTAGACCAAAAAAAATAATCACCTAGCATTAATGTAAAGAAAACAAGAGAAATTAAAATTAGAGCGATTGTCGATTTTTTCTATCGTTAATGTTTAAGAGTCAGTGTTTAGCGAATTGTTAGGGTTTAGTGAGTAAGCGTTTAGTGAATTTTTATGAGTAAGTGTTTGATGTTAAGGGTTTAGTGACTGTTTAATGTGTCAGCATTCAGTGAATGTTTACTGAGTCTTTAGGGTTTAGTGAATGTTTTGTGATTGTTATTGAATGTTTATTGTGTTAGTATTCAGTGAATGTTTTGTCTTTAGGGTTTTAGTAAATTTTTGTGAATGTTAAGTGAACCGTTTAGTGAAATGTCTTTGTGAATGGTAGTGTTTAGTGAATATTAGTGTGTAAGTATTCAGTGAGTGTTTAGGGTTTTAGTGAAAGTTTTGCGAATTTTAAGTGAGCGTTTAGTGAATGTCTTGTGAATGTTAGTGTGTAGCAAATGTTTAGTATGCAAGTGTTCATTATGTTTTTAATGAGTGGATGTTCATTCATTGTGTAGCATTTAACAAGTATTTAGGGTTTGGTAAACATTTAGTAATTAATGAGTGCTTAGGGTTTAAGTGAATGTTTAGTGTTTAATTAATGTTTAGGATTAAGTGAGTGTTTAGTGAATGTTACCGGGTGTTTGGGGTATAATGAGTATTTAGTAAATTTAGTGTTTTAAGTGTTTAGTGAGCATTTAATGTATAGTGAGTGCCTAGTGAGTGTTGGGTATTCAGAGTGTTTCGTGTTATTGAGAGTATGTGTGAGTGTATGTTAAGTGTGTGTGTGTGTGTGTGTGTATGAGTGTGTGTGTGTGTGTGTATAGTGAATGTATGCAAGTGTGAGTGCTTACTGAGTAAGTGTATTGTGAGTGTTGGTGTTTAGTGATTGTACTACATTACTGTTTATTTAGTGGCTCGCTACCATATGCAAAGAAAGTCCTGTATTTACACAAACCATTTATGCTTGACACTGCTTAAATCCAAGAGCAGTTTCTTAGGCCTGGCCACAATGGTTGGAGTGCTTGGGTGTGTTTTCGGAAGGTAATTTTTCTCTGTGAAATTGGGTCGAATAATAATAATAATAATAATAATAAATAATAATAATTGAAAAAGAAACCCACAAATTCAATTTGTAACTTGTTTACTTCTAAGTATTTACATTTAGTTTTACTCCACACTCGAGTACTTTCAGGCCCTTCTGTGGCCCATTCTCAAGAGATGTTTGGGATGTTAGCCTGGGTCAAGGCCCAGCAGTCTTCTGGAACGTCTTCTCGTTGTGCTGTCATTTATGTGATGGCTGTTCTGGTTTTCTTGAGAGTTGCCAATCCCCTCTTGTCGCTCTGGGCCTTGACCCAGGCTAACATCCCAAACATCTCTTGAGAATGGGCCACAGAAGGGCCTGAAAGTACTCGAGTGTGGAGTAAAACTAAATGTAAATACTTAGAAGTAAACAAGTTACAAATTGAATTTGTGGGTTTCTTTTTCAATCTTCAGAAGAAAACTGAAAGAAGTTTTTGTTTGGTTAATAATAATAATAATAATAATAATAAAGATTTAAAAAAGTAATAGTAATAAAATATAGTACTAAGAACTGGACCGAGACCTTTCAATATGGCCTTCCGAAGTCACTCTCGGCAGGGAGATCGCTACCCAGTGATTGACACCCTATGCCTTGCACACACTGACATATTTGTCACATTCGGTTCTCCGATTTTTTATGACTGTTGGAGACGCATTATAAATCATATTAACAATGGTAAATACATTGAACACGTGAGGATATAATATGATGTTAGTGCCTGTCTACTGGATATAATGAACAAATAAAGAAAAAAATATTACTAGGGAGAAAATTAGCCGAATAATGGTCGTCAAAGCCAGCTTCTATAAAATGCATTGAAACACATTACATAGGCTGCCTGTAGCGCGTGCCGGCGGGAAGTTAAGAGACAAACGCACTCAGCTGGCTTTAAACATCAAACTGCGTATCATTTTTATTCGAGTTTAGATTTTCTTCCCTGAATATATATAGTACCTGATACTCGGTGATAGTGTACAGATCAATTGAGTGAAGCAGCCGAAAATAAGTGGACTGACTATTAGATAATTGACATGATATTATAGGCCAACTTAATTTGGGAGTCAGGAGCTCCAAGTTGTATGATCGTCAACTTCGGGAGGGGGAATAAAATGGCGGGAAATGTTTTGATCTTTATAGTTAGCTTATCCTGAACAATTCATTCACATTTCCGTTTCCAGTAATTATTTGTGTTGTGATACAACATCTCTTGGTGAATGTGCGGGTGTTAAAAGGGCTCTCTATGATGGGACTTTGGTCTTAATATCAATCGTAACTCCCATATCCGATAAAAAATTCAAATTCACTTTCATCCACACGAACCCAATAGCAACTAAGAACAATTCAGTTATGGTAAGACACGTTGGCTACGAACCTCGACATGGCTGCAGTGTCCTAACTATAGGCAAGAAAGCATGCTATTAAAACGAGAATACTTATCTTACATTTATTTTTTAGAGTAATTGAAAGTGGCACCATATGACTAGTGTAATTATTCAAAAATGGCTCAGCACACATACTTTTAGCTGTTGCCAATTGTGACCCCCTCCCATTCAGATAAAATACTTTGTGTGAAGTAATAACTCCAAACCAAAGGATAGTGCTAATATTATATATAGTGTATATATATATATATATATATATATATATATATATATATATAATATTAGCAAGACTCACACATAGTAAGTCTCGCATATAGTATTTATATAGATGTGATGGAATTAATGAAGTGAAATATTCCATACTTCAATAGGAATTTTAAAAAATAACTCTGGCAGTAATTCTTATCCTGAAACATCACAATACTTCTTGAATTTTTTGCCTTTTACATTATATCAGGCTCACGATTTTCAGATACTTATACCATATTTCTAATATTAATATTGCCTATGATAGATTTTGAAATATTTCAAGGTGTCCCATCTCTCCTATTCCAATCGTAGGTTATGTCTGTGAAGGGCCAACCACCCACTAAAATGGCTGGCATTACCATCACAGCTTTCTAGGATGTGCAGTGCTATTGTAGTACAAATTTTACTTGGTATATCCAATGTTGGATGCAGATCCTGTCTCCCCCTCCCTCTCCCCCTCCCCACTCGTTGTGGGGTGTCTGTTAGGGGGTAACTACCCACTAAAATATCTGTCATTACCACTGCAGTACTCTAGGAAGTGCAGTGCTATTGTAGTAAAAATTTTACCTGTTGGAGGGAGATCCTGTCTCCCCCTCCCTTTCCCCTCTCCCCCCACTCGTTGTGGGTGTCTCTCAGGGGGTAACTCCCCACTAAAATGTCTGGCATTACCATCACAGCAATTCTTGGATGTGCAGTGCAATTGTAGTACAAATTTTACTTGATATATCCAATATTGGATGCAGATTCTCGTCTCCCCCTCCCCACTCGTTGTGAGGCGTCTGTCAGGGGTAACACCCACTAAAACGTCTGTCCATGACCACCACAGTATTCTAGGATGTGCAGTGCTATTGTAGTGTAAATTTTTACTCGGTAATCTCCTAAGTTGGATCTAGATCCAATTAAACCCACCCCCCTTTTTCAGTGCGTCTGTCAGGGGGGAACCCACCCTCCAAAATGTCTGTCACTGTCATTCTATAATCAATAGAGTCTGCAGATACATTATATATTAGTTTCATCTGGTATCTCATATATTGGATCTAGACCCAAAATTTAACGAGCAATTAGTGGTGCTTGTTAAGTAAGCCACCCATATATTTTCGGCAGACGGTCAGTTTCACAGTTTACAAGTCTACTCCTAAATACCGGTAGGGGTTACAGTCGGTATCTCGTTCGTTGTATCTCAACGGTCCGGGCTGCCGCTCTATTATACATAGCATCACGTTTTATATACTTCGTGATCAAGTTATTCAATATTATATATATATCATATATATATATATATATCTATATATATATATATATATATATATATATATTTATATAATTATATTATATGAGAGAGAGGGAGAGAGAGAGAAAGTTCTGGTTGTATTTTCGTATATAAAGCATTTACCTGGTGACCCTCGTAACAGTTAGTCCAAAGAATTGCACGAGTGAACAGCACGAACCTTCCAAACAAGTAACATGTTTCTGTTATGTGACTTTTCCCAGACTCGCTTTTGATTCACGCAAAATGATCCTGATGAGTCTGAGGCTCTCTCTTTATTTAGGTGACTTTGCATAAGGGGTCTTTGGACAGTCTTGGGCATCACGCGCGTCTGCCCTTGGGGCTATTTGAGTGTTCTACGGGAATAGCCAATCTCTCTCTCTCTCTCTCTCTCTCTCTCTCTCTCTCTCTCTCTCTCTCTCTCGTGCAAAACATACGTATACAATCTACAGGTAGTACACGTATATATGCATGTATATAATTTTCCATCATTTCAGATGAGGTAATTTGGACTGTCTTCTTGGTCTATCCAAATCCGGGAACCGATGCAGCAAAAAATCTCAGGCTGCCTTGGACTGGGCGTTATAAAAATAAATTTAGTTTTATGAAGTAGGTAGCGTCGCTACTTTTTGTAATGGATTTTTTTCCCCTTTGAATTTTATATTGTGTGAACGCTAGAGACTGACGTTATAGAAAATTCGATGTCATATAGTTGAGCCTAAAAGTCACCGGGAAGGGTGAAGCAATTATTTCTCGTTTGGGATTCATTTGAAGAATGAAGACAAACTGAATTGCTTAATGTAATCGTCAAAATATAGAATCAATGTGAATACTGATCGATTACTGCTTTTGGAATTATTTTGAGAGACTTCCTACACTTGAAGCACAGTAAAGTAGTGTTCACCCTATTGCATAATTGGGTATTATATTCTCATAACATTAGTGCATACAGTATTGCTCTTTAAGCACTATTTCTTAATCACAAGAACAAGGAGAATTACTTTATAATTTTAGATTCTAGCTTGACACGTACGTAAACTAGAAGTTTTTGCTATAAATTCTGCTCCCCAGTAACCCATACAATTTTATTTCTTGCCTTATTACTTTATCGTATGAGGGAATCTCTGCTCTACAACTACCAGTTCGATAAGAATATATACTATTTGTTATTCCTGGAAACCTTCCGAACAGTGTCCCAAATATTCCGAATTTAAACTGTGTCCCAGATAGTGATCGAGAGCTGTTGGAGCAAAAGGCCTGACTGACGAAGTCGGTCGTTGGAATGGGGATCCTATCGATAAGCTGCCATGTCGCTTCGATACGACCGTGTTTCGAGAAGTCCTTTATATTTGTGTGGCTAACCTTTTAAATACCTGCTGGGATAAAATGCAAATCGTTTATCGCGGAGATATTCGCATAAACTTATTGAAATGGAGACGTCGAGGTAGCGTCTGAACACGGGAAACATTTCGCCAGTGTCGAAAATATTTTAGCGCTATCTTCGTTTTGTTTAGCATTTCCTGTTTTTTTTTCTTATTATATGGATTTTGGAATTCCAATTTTTTCTTATGTAGTTTATTTGAATTTCATGATTTTTGTATTATGCATGTATGATTATTCCGAAGTGAACTTATTTTGTGAGTTGAAATTTAATATCACGATCAATTATCCTTTTGTTCAGTTAAAGGGAAGGAGGTGTTTGACATCTTCCAAAATACAGAAAGTGATCACTAAACTATTCGCGAAACGGTAAAGTGTTTTTTTCTTGGGGGGGGGGGGGGGGTGGATGATCAGCATCAGTTAATTTTATGGTGACTCCCTTGATAGAATAATGTGTGGCAGGTGCATATAGGAATGGCAGTGTCGTTTTAGTCGGATCTTTTTCACTTGTTATTTATCAACGACAGATTTGTGCATTTGGTAGTACGAGGATATTCCCGAAGAACTCCTCCTGGATCCAAGAGCCCTATCTATACCCAGTGTTTATCGAGTCCCAGCCCTCATGGGTGGGTGTTTGCGCTGTGATAAGGACGTTATCAGATGTATGTAAAGACCTTTCAGATTTATGGGGGAGCGTCATCTGGTTTTATATTCGTTTCTCATTCTCTTCCTCTAGAGGAACCTCTAGACTTGACGCTTCTTACGTATTGTACCTATTAATTTTTCTTAGATCATTCACGTCATTTTTATTTACCAATATAGACGTATGGGGGTATTTGAGTCAGTTTGTTTCTTAGTACTTTGTGTCTGGTAGTTTATCTTGCAAGGCAAGGTAAAAGTAATCGTATTTTTGTCGAGATTATTGTACCGATGGAATTTCAGTGACTCTTATGTTAGAAACTAGAAGGAAGGAATCGGGCGAGGAGCTGACGGCCGATTGGTATCGAAATTGATGGCTTCGATGACAATCGGCATTCACGGCGTCGACCGTAGTCAGAACTTACATAATATGGGATTTTATGAGGATTTCGAAGCTTTCCCTTTTCTTTACTTGTGAAGGGTGAAATTTATTTGGTGTTCTTCATGGCTTCATTGCGTTTTTTTTTTTTTTTTTTTTAAATAGAATGTGCTAGTTCCTTAACAGTATATTAATATGCGAGCTTGATGACGCGCGCTACGGTTTGGTGGGGCGAGGAGGGTGGGGGTTATAGCTCCCCAAATCTTCCGATCCCCTACCCACCCAACCCCCACCCAACCCGGGGCGGACAGACAGGTTTTCTGTTCTCAGTATTTTATTTGGAAACACCATTTTAAAAGTACACTGTTTAAACTGTCTATCCATCTGTCTCTCTGTGTATGTATGTATGTGTGCGTGTGTGTGTGTGTGTGTGTGTGTTGGAGCACGTCAGTTATGTGTAACCGGTTTTGAATTTACCCCGAAATTATTCTGTTGAAAATTTTCAAACTAAAACAAAAAATTTAGTGGAGAGAAAAGTCATTGTTCGATAAGCCCCTAACTGACCGTAGCAGCAACAGATTCGCTGTACGTTTTTGGTGACAAAATACTTCGAGACAATCGATCATGTCACCGACGGCTGACTGGTTTTCCGATTGCTATCCAGAAACGAGTTCTTGCTCTAAACCAGGGCTCTCCAAACTATGGCCCGCGGGCCACATCTGGCCCGCCACATAATTTCATCTGGCCCGGCAAACAAATCCCTGTGTGGTGGCCTTGAAAAAATAATTATCGCACGACTGGCATCAGAATGTGAATGGATTTGGAAATTGGCATTTTTTGCAGATACGACAGGTCATATGAATCAATTGACTCTGAAGTTGCAAGGCAAAAAAATTTGATCAGTGACTACTTTGTTCATGTCAAGGCATTCAGAACAAAACTTGCGCTACTTGAAGGCCAGGTGAAAGTTAAGAATTTTGCTCATTTTCTATGTTGTGAAAAATTTCATGCAGAAAGTAAAGTTGAATTTCCTTCTTCATTTGCAAATGAAATAATTTCAGAGTTGAAAAAACAGTTCCAGGAGCGATTTGCTGACTTTGATGCCAAAGCAAATGAAATCAGGCTCTTTCATAATCCATTTGACTGCAATGCTGAAAATCTTCCAACTCAATTTCAAATAGAAATTATTTATCTCCAGGCAGATGACAGACTGAAAGATAAGTATAGAGAAGGAAATCTGATTGAGTTTTATAAATGCCTGCAGCCAGATCAGTTTCCAAATTTGATAAAGTTTGCTCGTAGTTTTTTGCCAATTTTTGGTGCAACATACTTGTGTGAACAAACATTTTCCAAAATGAAGTATGTGAAATCTAACTATCGAGCAAATTTGTCCGATGATCATTTGAAATAAATTCTTACAACTGGCTCATCTAATCTGGAACCTGATTTCTATGAAATTTTGAAGTCAAAACGTCAGTACCATTTGTCACACTAATTTGGTTGCATAAAACTAAAGGCAGGAATCTATTTAGTTTACCCTGATTTTTTCCAACAAGATATGTTTTAATTTTTCCATGTTTATACTGTAATATTTGAGGAAATTAAATTACTGACACTGATTTATTTTTCCTTTGGCCCGCATAAATGTGGGAAATATATAATGTGGCCCTTACATTGAAAAGTTTGGAGACCCCTGCTCTAAACAATGCCCCCCCCCCCCCCCCACCAACCCCCAGTGCATCCTGTGTCAAATTTTTATGAATTGTTGCTGTGATGATTTCGGGTGATACCTACTTACTACAAAGGTCCACGCTGGGTTTTGAATAAATTACTTAGTGGCTATGGGGTTTTTGTGAAGTGCTGAATTTGACAGTTATACTGAATTATCTCTTTATTTACCTTGTTACTGTTTGGTATGAGATTTATTTTTCATTCTTGCTGTATTTTTATGCTTTTTATTAACCTTTATTTCTAAACTAGTATTTATTAAGCTTTTTGATACTTTGCTCGCTTGATTTCTCATGTAATTTTCTAGTTCGTAGCATATCTATTTTTGACAAAGTTTCGAATAATTTGTATTTTCCATAGCTAACAACCCTCGGACTTACCATCAGGATGAATCTTCTGGTGCCATCTGGAAACCAGACGATTTATGTTAATGTCAAGAATGCAGATTTGTTAGTTCTGAAAAATACAAATTATTTAAAAAATTTTCATTTTTCATTTGCAGTCTGGATCATTCTTTTAAATGTTCGATGTATGGATACAATGCAAAGTGTACTCTCTCTCTCTCTCTCCACTTTGACGCCAAGCAATATTTGTGACAAAAGCAATTCTCCCTCCAACGTCCAGTCGTGTTCGTATGACGCTTTTCAAGATTTTCGCCGCAATATGGAGCTTCGAATGCAGAGTTCTATTAGTATTGAAAACTAATACTTTCCGCTATGTTCCATCCCCGTGGATTTCACTTTTGTGGCCACTGGGAAGACCATGAGAAGGACCACTAGCATGACCCTTGTTAGGTCGGTGGGCAGGGGCATGGGCAGAGCCGCTTGTATAAGGTCGTAGCTATGAGTCCTGCCATGCTACAGAACATGAAAATGATTTTATTCTGTCTTTTATCTTGTTTTTGGCGGCCTGATGGTGGTATTGAGATTCAGTCCATTGACGGATCTAGAAATCATTTGTGGGGGATGGGGGGGGGGGGACACTTAGGGATATCATATATATATATATATATATATATATATATATATATATATATATATATATATATATATATATATACACACACACATATAGTAATATGTACACCCTTACGGCGTACGTATATATATATAAATAGGTATGCACGCACACATATAATTGTTGTTGAAATAAGCAATAAATAAGAAACCTTTTGCTACTAATAATGAATTATTTGAAGAAAGCATTATTCTATTTGTCCAACGGCGGGCCACATGACCTGGTCTCTCTCTCTCTCCCTGAGAGAGCGCATAAAGTCAAGTCACTGCCTTGCTAGACCAACCATCGCTATAACATATATATATTTATAATATTATATAATAATATATAATCTATATATATATATATATTATATATATATATAGATATAGACGATAAGACGATATAGATATATTTGTGAGTATTTATTTATGCCACAAACATTCAGCTGTTGTAATATATATATAATAGATATATATATATATATATATATATAGATATATATATATATATACACGC
>NC_061095.1:27357710-27427744 GCF_015104395.2 Macrobrachium nipponense | reverse complement strand
GCGTGTATATGTGCGTGTGTGTGTATATATATAGTATATATATATGATATATATATATATATAATATATATATATATATATATAATATATATATTATATATATCTATATATTATACTATATATGATGTATGTGTGTGTGTTGTGTGCACGTAGGTAGGTATATATGTATGCATAGATACTTAATTAACACACCTTCACCTATCCTGACAGGCAGTCGATACTCTATCCAGCCTTTTAAGGGTTGATGGCTGAGCGCATAAAGTCAAGTCACTGCCTTTGCCTAGACCAACCATCGCTATAACATATATATATATATATGTGTGTATAATGTGCGTATATATATATATATATATATATATATATATATATATATATATATATATATATATATCAACAGCTGAATGTTTGTGGCATAAATAAATACTCACAAATATATCTATATCGTCTTCGTCTATCTATATATATATATATATATATATATATATATATATATATATATATATATATATACCACACACGCACATAATACACACATATATATAAATATATATATGTTATAGCGATGGTTTGGTACTAGGCAAGTGACTTGTGACTTGGACTTTATGCGCTCTCTCGGGAGAGAGAGAGAGACCAGGTCATGTGGCCCCGCCGTTGGACAAATAGAATAATGCTTTCTTCAAATAATTCATTATTAGTAGCAAAA
Source organism: Macrobrachium nipponense (assembly GCF_015104395.2). Taxonomy (NCBI): domain Eukaryota; kingdom Metazoa; phylum Arthropoda; class Malacostraca; order Decapoda; family Palaemonidae; genus Macrobrachium; species Macrobrachium nipponense. The sequence continues at coordinate 27,427,041 of NC_061095.1, read as the reverse complement.
GGTTTCTTATTTATTGCTTATTTCAACAACAATTATATGTGTTGCGTGCATACTATTTAAAATATATATATACGTAAACCGTAAGGGTGTACATATTACATATATGTGTGTGTGTATATATATATATATATATATATATATATATATATATATATATATATATATATATATATATATATATATATATATATATATATATATATATATATATATATATATATATATATATATATATATATATATATATGATATCCCTAAGTGTCCCCCCCATCCCCCACAAATGATTTCTAGATCCGTCAATGGACTGAATCTCAATACCACCATCAGGCCGCCAAAAACAAGATAAAAGACAGAATAAAATCATTTTCATGTTCTGTAGCATGGCAGGACTCATAGCTACGACCTTATACAAGCGGCTCTGCCCATGCCCCTCCTGCCCACCGACCTAACAAGGGTCATGCTAGTTGTCCTTCTCATGGTCTTCCCAGTGGCCACCCGCCCACGCGGGTCAAAAGTGAAATCCACGGGGATGGAATATAGCAGAAAGTATTAGTTTTCAATACTAATAGAACTCTGCATTCGTGGCTCCATATTGCAGCGAAAATCTGTAGAGAGAGAGAGAGAAGAGAGAGAGAGAGAGAGAGCTGGAAAATAATCCACAGACGAAAGACCTCCCAAGAAGCAAAGCCAAAATGCCAAGGAAGGAGAGAGAGAGAGAGAGAGAGAGAGAGAGAGAGAGAGAGAGAGAGAGAGAGAGAGAGAGAGAGAGTACACTTTGCATTGTATTCACACATCGAACATTTAAAAGAATGATCCAGACTGCAAATGAAAAATGAAATTTTTTTAATTAATTTGTATTTTTCAGAACTAACAAATCTGCATCTTGACATTAACATAAATCGTCTGGTTTCCCAGATGGCACCAGAAGATTCATCCTAATGGTAAGTCCGAGGGTTGTTAGTTATGGAAAATACAACAAATTAATCGAAACTTTGTCAAAACAGATATGCTACGAACTAGAAAATTACATGAGAAATCCAGCGAGCAAAGTATAAAAAACTCAATAAATACTAGTTAAGAAATAATAAAAATCATAAAAATACAGCAGGAATGAAAAATAAATCTCATACCCAAACAGTAACAAGGTAAATAAAGAGATAATTCAGATAACTGTAAAATTCAGCACTTCACAAAAAACCCCATAGCCACCCATAATTTATTCAAACCCAGCGTGGACCTTTATATTATGTATCACCCGAAATCATCACAGCAACAATTCATAAAAATTTGACATAGGATGCACTGGGGGTTGGGGGTGGGGGGGGGGGGGGGGGGGGGGGGGGGGGGGGGGGGGGGGGGGGGGGGGGGGGGGGGGGGGGGGGGGGGGGGGGGGGGGGGGGGGGGGGGGGGGGGGGGGGGGATGGGGGTGGGGGGCATTGTTTAGAGCAAGAACTCACGTTCTGGATAGCAATCGGTAAAAACCAGCGTCAGGCCGTCGGTGACATGATCGATCGTCTCGAAGTATTTTGTCACCAAAAACGTACAGCGAATCTGTTGCTCCTACGGTCAGTTAGGGGCTTATCGAACAATGACTTTTCTCTCCACTAATTTTTTTGTTTTAGTTTGAGAATTTCAACAGAATAATTTCGGGGTAAATTCAAAACAGGTTACACATAACTGACGTGCTCCAACACACACATACACACGCACACATACATACATACACAGAGAGACAGGGGATGGATAGACAGTTTAAACAGTGTACTTTTAAAATGGTGTTTCCAAATAAAATACAGAGAACAGAAAAATGTTAATGTCACTTATGACTGACTCGAACACTTCACACAGCTTCACAAAGTTACTTATAACTATAACAGTGTTTATTTAAGTTTATTTTCCTTTGTGGTCGACTTTGTAATTCAAGTATGCAGTAAAATGACTTTCATTAATATAGTACATATAAATACATACATACACATATACGTGTGTATATGTATGTGTGCGTATATACAAGTATATATAAATGTGTATATATATTCTGGTTGGTGTATTTTTCATTTTTTATATATAAAAAATTTAAAAATCAGTTATTTACTATTTTTTTTTTTTTTATTTTTTTTTTTTATTTTTTTTTTATTTGTTAGATGTTGTTTCCTTTTTTTTCTTCAAAATGTATTTTACGACAGAATATACTATTGATTTATCTTTTAGGTTTCCAGTTTTCTGGCCCAAAGTACGCACTTGAAAAATTATTTTTATATCAAAATAAATCGATGCAAGATAGTTATGCTTTAAGTTTTTATAACCTCCAAACCATATTTTTTTCAATCGTTTGCTTTCAAATAAAAAAATAAATAAATAAGAAAAATAATGATTTTTTACATGAAAAAATCAATGATTTAACTCAGTTGATTAAATCGGTTTGATATAATCTTTGCCATCCCTGATATATGGATATATATGTATATATACTAATTTACTAACTAATCGGTGGAAGTCTTTCGTCCCAGACATTACAGTTAAGTATCAGGAGAGAGAGAGAGAGAGAGGAGAGAGAGAGAGAGAGAGAGAGAGAGAGAGAGAGAGATAAACTCCTGGTCCGGGTTTTAGTCCTGAGCTACGTCCTGTTAAATTTTCCACTGCGCGTTTGTCCACATAAGGAGTAAATTTGGTACCCAGTAGTTATCAATCAATATCTATCACTATATACCTGTCTCAATATATATATATATATATATATATATATATATATATATATATATATATATAATATATATATATATATATATATATATATATATTCATATTATATATAAATAATATTATTTATATGTATATATATATATATATATATATATATATATCTATATATATATATATATATATATATATAGGTATACACGTGTGCTGGGTGGGGTGTCTTATGACAATATATAAATATAAAAAAAAAAAAACAAGCATAGAACGCCTGAAAACACAGTTCATGTTTCAGAAGGAAAAAAAAACTGAAGAAAAGAGGAGAGGCGCAAGCTCATGAATAAACAACAAATCACTGACAGTCGGGAAACTCCCATTCCGGAGATCTCGGGCCCACCCCACCACCACCCCCGCCGCCTGATGAACTCCCGGGAGAACAATCGGCATGCTGTCAATTTTGAATACATTAAAAAGGTTAAGAGACGTCGAACAGATTTCGGGCAGAATACAAAGAAAGGTCGCTATCTCATTATCAAAGGGACACGCAACTGGCCTGAAATGATTAGTGGTCGCTTTATGTCTACTTCATTGCAGAATTATCATTGGCTGCAAACGTGTTTATGTATAAAGCAGAATTACTTCAAGAGCAACACAAAAGCCTTCCTTTACTGTTTCAATGAAGAAAAATTTAAAGGCATAAAAGTAAACACATTTCTGCCACACATCAGACAAATGGAATGGAATATAAAATTTAGGCCAGAGGTCTAGCGCTGGGAACTATAAGGTCAATCAGCGTTGAAAGAGAAATGAGAACGAAAAGGATTGAAAGGTGTAACAGGAGGATAACCTCTTAGTTGCACTATGTGAAACAATATTGTTAGAAGGGGTTATTCAGTCAGATGGAAGAAAGGGAATATGAACGCAGGTCCAGTAAAAGGAATTGAAAGGGAAGGTTTGCAAAGAACCAGAGTAATGCCTACAGACAACAGTGCACCGCATGAGGTGTACTAGCGGCAATAATATCCCCAACGGGCATTAGATTACTGAATGGTAAAATCATCGCCAAAATAAAATAATGACTTATAATACAAAAAACTGGCAACATCAGAAAATCATTAAATGTAATGGAAATTATATAACTACAACCCTTTTTGCTAATATCATGTAACAAGATAACTATTCTTGTAACTCTACAACGAACTGTACTAAGGCATCCTGTAATGTATAAGAAAATAAATGCTCGGAATACTTGGTATCATATAACGCGGTAAAAAAAACTATAGGACCACCCAATAAACATTTAGCTACCCTGTAAGTGAACTCGTCGGGGAGATTCCATCATAACAACCATCAAAGAGACCCCATGCCCATCTAATAATAATACCTCAACATAGCATGCCCCATGGTTGAGGCCACCTGACCTATGTATTTATTGAGATGTCAAACTTTCCATTCAAAACGATGGCAGGGAAAAGTACCTGGATTGGTTCAAGGTCTCTCGAAATAAATTAACCTTATCCATCCAATACGAGTCAGAGAAAAATAAAAATCTTACACTGGAAAGAAGCAAATGCACAAGTTAGTTACAAACTGCTTCTCTACGTCAGTAGAATGCTTCTCACATCGCATATTATCATAATAGCCAAAATAGTTTAAACAGACCACTCAGCTGAATATCAGCTCTCATAGGGCTGGATTCACTATCGTATAAATCAGGGGTTCTCGAACTTTTTAACTCCTCGACCCCTTATGAAGTTTCAAATTTTCTATCGACCCCCTAGACTAGCATTAAATATTAAAAATAAAACGAATGTCAGAATCAATTAGAGTTGTATTAGTTTAGTACTTGACATTCAGTATGATAAAAAAGGTAACACCTAGTAAGAAAATATGTTTGGAACTTTAGATGTACGAGTATATGTAACTAAATTCTCCGGCACGTTAGTATTCATCGACCCCATTTTGACCCCTGACTCAGTTATTCATAGACCCCCTTTTGACCCCCTGACTATTCATAGACCCCTTGGATGATCCTATTGACCCCTGGGGGTCGATATCGACCACTTTGAGAACCCCTGGCTATAAGTCTTCTTAATACAGAAGACAGTAGACATTTCTCTTTTATTTGATAATTTGATCTTATATCTTGAATACTCATAAAAGGGGCATTACTCCTGCAGAGTAGTAATCTTTATTGGGTCAGGAAAACTTGGGGATTTTAAAATTGGAGAGCGGATACATGAATCATTGACATGTCTAAAGCCTATGAGTATACCACGAAAAAAAAATAAAAAAAATCAAGGCGTGATCCTACCTCCAGCTTACTCTGGGCGCGTGCAAGATTTTCCCTAGCCGCATTGGTTGTAAACTTAGCTTGACGTGTTCTTCATAATTAATACCTATACTTAGAACTAATCTACTAATAACAAGGGTCAAATAAAAAGGATACAAATTAAACATGTTCAACTATTCTCAGTTATGGGTGGAAAATAAAAATAACTGAACTGAAACAGCCTCAAAATTCAGTCAACCACCAATAAAACGAAAACATTTGCTAAAATCTGCGATTAAATAGAGCATTGTTTAACCAACAAAAATTGAAATAAATGAGCTACAGTTTTTTAGAAGTCATTTTTCTGCGCTGTTTAACATACTCACTATTTATTTCTTTTAATATTTCATTCTAATAAATAAATCATAAATATCCTATACTAAAATTTCCTGTATCTTTAACTCAAAACATAACATAAAAACGCCTTTTTCAGAACTATTTAATCTTTCCATAGGGCTTTCCTACCCCCAAACAAGAACAACTACAAAGTAGTTTCTAGGCTTCATCCTCGAGTAAGCGAGAGTCTGCGCAAAACCGAGACTTGGATGAGCAAATAGGTAGGTAAAAGTGTCAATGAATTCCATGGATGCCTATTATGCAACACTAAGATATCTCTCTCTCCTCTCTCTCTCTCTCTCTCGTCAGTCACTCTTTACTATGCGATTGTTTCAACCCGTCTAACCTTCCAAACCTTCGCTTAAGTAATGATAGCCGCAGGGAAGATGAAAGACATTTAGCCAATCTGACTACACAAATAATTAGAGACAAGAAAATCTGAATCATACCTGAAGCAATGAAATGACCGCCATTAGTGCACAATTCTGTCCTTAAAAAATGCACGTGAAAATTGGTAATTCTTCGAGAAAGCAGACCTTTTGTCTGAGCTACACTCATACAGATTGGTCATTTTGTTCTAAATAATGTGATAACTTCAGTTAATCACTGAAAGAACTAGGGGACATGACACATCAACCCTCACCCTACAAACCTGTCTGTCCGCCCGGGTTGGGTGGGGGTTGGGTGGGTAGGGGATCGGAAGATTTGGGGAGCCATAACCCCCACTCTCCTCGCCCCACCAAACCGTAGCGCGCGTCATCAAGCTCGCATATTATATACTGTTAAGGAACTAGCACATTCTATTTAAAAAAAAAAAAAAAAAAAAAAAAAAACAAAAAAAAAAAAAAAAAAACGCAATGAAGATATGAGGAACACCAAACAAATTTCACCCTTCACAAGTAAAGAAAAAGGAAAGCTTCGAAATCCTATAAAATCCCATATTATGTAAGTACTGACTACGGTCGACGCCGTGAATGCCGATTGTCATCGAAAGCCATCAATTTCGATACCAATCGGCCGTCAGCTCCTCGCCCGATTCCTTCCTTCTAGTTTCTAACATAAGAGTCACTGAAATTCCATCGGTACAATAATCTCGACAAAAATACGATTACTTTTACCTTGCCTTGCAAGATAAAACTACAGACACAAAGTACTAAGAAACAAACTGACTCAAATACCCCCATACGTCTATATTGGTAAATAAAATGACGTGAATGACCTAAGAAAAATTAATAGGTACAATACGTAAGAAGCGTCAAGTCTAGAGGTTCCTCTAGAGGAAGAGAATGAGAAACGAATATAAAACCAGATGACGCTCCCCCATAAATCTGAAAGGTCTTTACATACATCTGATAACGTCCTTATCACAGCGCAAACACCCACCCATGAGGGCTGGGACTCGATAAACACTGGGTATAGATAGGGCTCTGGATCCAGGAGGAGTTCTTCGGGAATATCCTCGTACTATCAATGCACAAATCTGTCGTTGATAACTGACAAGTGAAAAGATTCGACTAAAATGACACTGCCATTCCTATATGCACCTGCCACACATTATTGTATCTAGGGAGTCACCATAAAATTAACTGATGCTGATAATCCCCCCCACCACCCCCACACACACTTTACCGTTTCGCGAATAGTTTAGTGATCACTTTCTGTATTTTGGAAGATGTCAAACACCTACTTCCCTTTGACTGAGCAAAAGGATAATTGATCGTGATATTAAATTTCACACACAAAATAAGTTCACTTCGGAATAATCATACATGCAAATACAAATATCCTGAAATTCAAATAAAACTACATAGAAAAAATTGGAATTCCAAAAATCCCTATATTAAAAAAAAACAGGAAATGCTAAACAAAACGAAGATAGCGCTAAAAAATTTACGACACTGGCGAAATGTTTCCCGTGTTCAGACGCTACCTCGACGTCTCCATTTCATTAAGTTTATGCGAATATCTCCGCGATAAACGACTTGCTTTATCCCCAATTAAGTATTTGGAAAAAGGTTAGCCACACAAATATAAAGGACTTCTCGAAACACGGTCGTATCGAAGCGACATGACAGCGTATCGATAGGATCCCCATTCCAACGACAGACTTCGTCAGTCAGGCCTTTTGCTCCAACAGCTCTCGATCACTATCTGGGACACAGTTTAAATTCGGAATATTTAGGACACTGTTCGGTAGGTTTCCGGGAATAACAAATAGTATATATTCTTATCGAAGTGGTAGTTGTAGAGCAGAGATTCCCTCATACGATAAAGTGATAAGGCAAGAAATAAAATTGTATGGGTACTGGGGAGCAGAATTTATAGCCAAAAACTTCTAGTTTACGTACGTGTCAAGCTAGAATCTAAAATTATGTAGTAATTCTCCTTGTTCTTGTGATTTAGAAATAGTGCTTAAAGAGCAATACTGTATGCACTAATGTTATAAGAATATAATACCCAATTATGCTGTAGGGTGAACACTACTTTACTGTGCTTCAAGTGTCGGAAGTCTCTCAAAATAATTCCAAAAGCAAGTAATCGATCATATTCACATTGATTCTATATTTTGACGATTACATTAAGCAATTCAGTTTGTCTTCATTCTTCCAAATGAATCCCAAACGAGAAATAATTGCTTCACCCTTCCCGGTGACTTTTAGACTCAACTATAACGTCAGTCTCTAGCGTTCACACAATAAATATAAAATTCAAAGGGGAAAAAAATCCACTACAAAACGTAGCGACGCTACCTACTTCATAAAAACTAAATTTATTTTTATAGCGCCCAGTCCAAGGCAGCCTGAGATTTTTTGCTGCATCGGTTCCCGGATTTGGATAGACCAAGAAGACAGTCCAAATTACCTCATCTGAAATGATGGAAAGTTATATACATGCATATATACGTGTACTACCTGTAGATTGTATACGTATGTTTTGAGAGAGAGAGAGAGCGAGAGAGAGAGAGATTGGCTATTCCCGTAGAACACTCAAATAGCCCCAAGGGCAGACGCGCGTGATGCCCACGACTGTCCAAAGACCCCTAATGCAAAGTCACCTAAATAAAGAGAGAGCCTCAGATCAATCAGGGAATTTAATTTTTTTGCGTGAATCAACAGCGAGTGTGGGAAAAGTCCACATAACAAGAAAAACATGTTACTTGTTTTGGAAGTTGGTTCGGTTGCTGTTGTATTTTTTTTTTCCATGTTCACTCGTGCAATTCTTTGGACTAACTGTTACGAGGGTCACCAGGTAAATGCTTTATATACGAAAATACAACCAGAACTTTCTCTCTCTCTCCCTCTCTCTCTCTCATATATATATTATAAATATATATATATATATATATATATATATATATATATATATATATATATATATATATATATATGTAAGTGTTTACATAATAAAAATATGGAATGTTAGTCCATATATATAAATGATTGCTTGCAGGAATGTGATCAGACTAGAGACGCTAAAGATGACGTATACAATAAAAGTAGGCTAAGATAACATGCCGTCACCTGTAGTCATTCAATTGTTTATAAACATTAGTCCAAGCTCCCTGCTTGAGACAACTACCGCCACTCGTGATCTGTAGCGTGTCTCATTTTGATTGTGTGTTCGTATGAAACTATGTCATTTGTATGTATGTTCATATGTTCGAACTACTGTCTGTTCCTTCATAATTGTAAACAGAGATGGTAGACAAGCAGAACAGAGTTAGCTATCGTCATTAGAAGACCTGTACCTCTTTACCTAAGCTTTATCATGTTAGAGGAATAGGATTAGCCATCATCATTGGCAGAAGCGATCAAGCTATCGTTATTAGAAGACTTGTACAATCATATCTGATCTTCAGCATGTAAAACTTCAGAAGAATACATATATTTTTATACTTCGTGTTTTCTACAAGAACCTCCTCACCGAACCAACATGAGTTTAACACATCGTCGTATAACAACAAGATAATACCGACTTCGTAAGTGATCTACAAACCCCCAGACACTCCATAGAAGATGGAAGTGCAATACCAACCGACTTAGCGTAATATTATCGCAAGTCTAACATTACCTCATAGGTGCGCCTTATCATACAAGGCACAAGCCCTAATATTGGTGGCCAGCGTACCAGAAGAACTCTACAACGTCCTACGAAGAAAAAAAAAAACCAGAATAATAAATCATGTATCATAAGAAGTCAACGACGACGGAAGCAGCAGATTCTTCAAGCAACCTAGTATCATCGTTAGTGAGCGACTTCAGAAAACAATTAGAACTCTTCAACGACGACGAAAGCAACAGATTCTTCAAGCAACTTAGTATCATCGTTAGTGAATAACTTCAAGAAACAAACCGAACGCGTCTGCAGCATCGGATCTTTCAAGGGCTCGAATCATCGAAACAACGCGCACGGGGGAAACTGAAGCCAAACCAGGTCATCCGCTAAATAGAGAAGGAGACTAAGGCCGTGTGTCGTTATCGGAAACACCGTGACTTCCCACAAAAGCAAGCTGAGTACAATTTTTTATTCATTTGGAGTAACTTTGAGTGTTTCCTTTGCAGGTCGAATTTCGTTATTCCTGTGGCAGAAGTTACGAGACATTCTTAATCTACTTTTTAGGCAGAAATTATCTACATCGTTGAGATTTCGCTACTGCGAGTTTTTTTATCTTTGAGTGTCTGTTTCCAGAAGTTCTACTGAAATATCATAATCATATACTATGTTAATTTTATCATTTTGGGTGATTATTAATCCCTTACGTAACAAATCATATTAAAACAGTGAATATGCGTTTGTTTACGCAGTGGACGTCTGTATTTATACAGATGCATGGATAGGGTCGTTAAGCACCGTAGTGATTAGAAAACACACAAAAAACAAGTGGAACACCCGTACAAATCTATATAAATTAGAGGTAACACTATTTCGGGTCATGACAATAAATGCTCCTTTGCAAGTCCCGATCGCAGTTTTAGCCTTGAGTTTTTTGAGTTATATAAAATATCGAACCTCAATGACTCAACTTAACTTTAAAAATATGGCTGGATTGCAAGGAATAACATGTCTGTAAAAAAACTTTCATTAGGCTAAATGCGCTGACCAGGATCCCTCACTATTTCAAATTTTAGCAAAGAATGAAGTACAAACAGTTAATATTGAATGCAGTAGTGATAACTTGTCTTATTAGTAATCGCTCAGTTCCTAATAGTTCGTCATTCATTGCTTTATACGTAACCAGCAACATAATGCTAAAAACACACAATACGTTGCCGATGGTAATAAAGAGAAGGATCCTAATTATTACAAAAAGAAAATAGAAACAGTAGCCCGTTCAGAATCAAACAAGCAAACTCGGTGACTGTGTCACCTAGTCAAGCGGTCAAGGTCATCAAACTGCCGAAGTTTTTCAAAGCATAGCAAATTCCACACAATAAGCGACTCTAGCAGAGTGGGGAAAAGCGATGTTGGTTCATACATGCCAATATCTTTTTTGAATTAAAAAGGATTTTTCCTATGAAACACACGACCGTATAAAGTAATCAGAGCAGGTTTTCGTTTTTTTTTTTAATACGTAAGTTATTATTAGTAGTGGTGGATAAAGCCCGACTGTACGCGCCGTAAAAATTAGAATATCTTGTTTATTCCTTTAGTACACGTAATATCCTGTATTTACGGACTCACCGTCTGTTGTTCGAACTTCCCTAATGAGAAGTCCGGATAAGCGAGCGTTTACAGATACCTCTATAGTTATAAAAAACGTTGATCTGTATGTAGTGTAATTGTAAGATCCATCTAGGGGTATACAAAAAACTTTATTATTCTTACATCCTGCAAAAATAAAATCGTGTTATCAAAGGAAAATCCTATAAACCTTCAAACATATTAAAATCCGTTTGAACAAAAATGAGACAGTTAATCAAATAATAACTTATATAAAAGAACAAATCATTTGTCTCATAAATCGTAACATTGTTCAAATGACCCAACAGAATTCTCCCACAACCGCAGTCGCACTTTGCACGCAAAATCTCGAGAAGCATGCACCCTCGAATGTCTTAGTGCGTGTAAAAAGACTTTGCTGGGAAATGAAATTTTAATCCTTCCCGACACTCTGAAATATAACGATTTCCGCGAACAAAGCCCTAAAAGTATACATATCGTGGATACGGAAGTTATAAATATCGCATTTTTTATTGTTGCTAATTTTTAATCACGCCCAACCAGTCGTGGATGAATCTCTCTGTTAATCTATCTAAAGTAATATCCGTAAAGTAATTCAAGCAGAGGTGATTCAGCAGAAATTTTTTTATCTTTTATCTGAATACCAGGAAGTTTCTCCACTAGCGAGTGATCTCTGGAAAAAACGGATGTAATTTAACACAAAATACGGTCTAAGGACAAACATAAAGCTATATACGTACCTTCGTGTAGACTCTCAATAAAATTTCAAAATAGAGATAAATGACGAAGTTGACAAATGTTAGTAATAGGAGTCATTAGGAAATCACATAAGCCCATATAATTTTTCCCACTCAAACGTCATGCCATAAAAGATCGGACTTGGCGTATCTGCATAGATTCTGTCGCTTTAAACAAGGAAACGACTCCCGATAGTTTCCCCAGTGTGATGTACCGACGACATCTTATCTCTGTTAGGTTTAGAATAAATTTTTTTTTCACCAACTTGGACTTACTTAAATGCTTTTACCAGATACCATTACCTAAGTGATTGTACCTCATACACCGTTTTCAGCACACTCAGGGGACATTATCAATTTTTACGTATGCCTCCGGCTACGTTGCGACCCCAAATTACATATAGTGTTTGGAGACTATTAGGGGATAACCTACATGCCTATATGGATGATCTTGTAATCTTTTCTAATACCTTAGAAGTACATTCACATAAAGTAGAGCTAGTGCTACAGAGACAAAGACAAATAATCTCAGAGTAAAATATCTAAATGTGAGTTTTTTAAAAAAACCGAACATGTTTTTTATACTAGGTTTTATGTGTCTAGTCAAGGTCTTAAAGTAGTCCATGGTAAGGTGTCGGCTATTCATAACTTCCGGTACCTATTAACGTAAAAGGGGGATACAGCACTTTTGCGCTGTAGTGGGTATTACAATCGTATGCAAATATGTAACTCTTCAATCATGACAGCTCCGTTAACAGATCTTACGAAGAAGAGTGTAGATTTATTATGGTCTAAAAAGCATAAACAGGCGTTCGATATCTTAAAAGCGTAATAATGCAGCTTACCTAACTTAAAAATCCCTGATTTAAATAAGGATTTTTTTTTTTTTGTTTTTTTTATTGCAACAGACGCCTCAGACCAAGGGGTAAGAGGGGCATTACTTCAGTAATATGATAAACAGTTCTTTCCTATAGCTTTTTATTCACGTAAACTAAAGCCCTCTGAAAGTAAATATGCAGTAATAGCAAGGAAGGGCTAGGTATCTTTAACTCACTAGTACATTTTAAGTTCATAATCTATGGCTATCCTGATAAAGTCCTTACTGAACATGAGTCCTTTACGAGTTTTTCAAAGGCTTTAATCACAGTCCAAAGGGAACTCGGTGACAAATGATCATTCAGGTCTTTGGAGCCAAGATAAGATATCTACTGGGAAAGCAATTGTCATAGCTGACGCATTATCCCGCAAATCCCGCACCATACTGCCAAAGAACCATTAATTAGACTAAAAAAATATAGAAACATCCGTTGCCTATTTGTTAAAACCGTATCTAAACAAGAAAAATTCCCTTTAACCAAGAGATCGCGAGCATTGAATATCTGGGTCGGAGCGCAGAACTGTTACAACTGAAACAAAGCAAGTGTCAACAGCGATAAGCAAAACAAAAATCACCAAACATAAACACTTCGAACGGAAACAGGGTTTAGCGGCTAAGCAAAAACAATAAACCCAACTTCGAGCAGAAACATAAACGCAAAAGTATATTTAAAGTATGTGTATCAGAATAATGTAATCAAATGTAATATTATATGTAGGTCCGTGACGAGGAAACCCGAAGAACACAGCAGGTGACTAACGACCAGGTAGTAGTAATAATCTCTTTCATACCAATCGTCATAAACTGGTTGCATTCCGTCATCCAGGGTTCCCTATTATGTCACAGAAAGCCAAATCACTGTTTTACTGGCCTACAAGCTTACAGATATAAAAAGCACATAACTAATTGTAACACGTGTCATTGGAAAAACAAGGGATACACTAAGACACCTGTCAGTTTAAGGGCCTATCCTGTGCCAAATCAATCCTTGAAAGAATATACGTAGAATTATTAACAGAATTACGAGTCTGACAGAGGGAATAAACACTTCTTAGTGTTAATAGTTCCTTGACACGTTATATAGAATTAATAGCCACTAAAAAAAACAAACACCGCATTGAGTGCGTTACGAATATTTATGAGTGCTCAAAATCAGTAAATATGGAATTCAACACATAATAATCTGTGACTCGGGTGGTGTAAATCAATAATAATCTCCTTAACACGTTGTGTGAATTCCTTTCCATTAAGAAAACCAATAATATATTTTATCACCCAGAGTCAATCGGTTTGGTAGAATAACGGATAATTAAATAGGAAGTGTCAATGTCTTACGAGTTACAACTCGTGATATTGGAGTCCGAACTGGATTATGGCGGCGGTTTCCTCGCGGTTTTAAATTACCTTGATTCATTTATATCTTGCTATCTATAGAATTGATGCCGCAAGTAGCCTTATACGGTACGCCGCTAGAACACTTTTCCACATATTCAAGCCAACCATTAATTTATCAAATATATATATATATAAATAAATATAAAAAAAAAATAAGATAAATATGGATACAAGTGGAGTCAATATAATACACTCCGTAAGAAGTCGGAAGGGTTACAAATTATAATAAAAAAGGAATCACGATAAAAATCAATAAGCAAAACGTAACCATAGATAATTAAATATCCAAATATATATGCGTAAAGATTTGAACTCTAATTAACGCTTTAGTAATGACAAATAAGCTAAAAGTTCAAACACATATCCAAAATCTACTGACATATTGTCCTGTCCCGGTGATTTATTTCGTAGTCAATGAAAAAAAAAAAAATTAAATAAATAAATAAATAAATAAAATAATAATAAATAAAATAAATAAAATAAAATAAAAGAGATTTTAAAGTCAGGAAGTCTAGAAGTGAAAATGTTATCTATGAAATAATCCTATATGAATCTTATACAGGGCTAATAATATATATAGAATTGTATGGAAACCTTTTTCATATAGTTTGAATAAGGAATATTTAATTTAACATAATTACAATTATGCAGTTTTCCAACATGAAACTAATATATTGTTCAATTTTGGTACTGTTTTTTTTTTCAGACATTCTTTTCGTGTGGGTCGAGTATTAAAAGACAATAAATTTATCCTAAAGTCGTATTTATTACAGCAAGTAACGTAACTCTTAGCTGGCTGAGAGCAATCTCCTGCCAAGTGACGACGTCATCATTGCCGTATCAGCATTTGTTCCTTTTAACCTCAATAATCTGCTTACACAGGTTTCATCTGTGTGTCGTCTCTGCTTGCAAAAGCAGATGACCGGAGAAAGGAATGCTTAGCCCGAACTTCTCATGGGCAAGGCAGACGTTTAGGTACAAGTGTCTATCGGTATGCCGCAATGCAACTTGCAATCATTTTAAAATTAATAAACAAAATAAGGAAAATAGAATTTCTATAACATCAAAATGAATTAATTTTTTTTTTTTTCTGAACCTCATAGACAATTAGAGTCAATAATTCAGCTTATGACATGGGTAAACGGACATTTAGAATTATCAAGTTTGTGGATATGAAATATTTACTTGCAACATTAGCCTATTACAATTCAAGTAAAAAACATTCTTGGGAAAATGTCACATTTTCTTGAAAACCCCAAAGTTTATTTAGAAATTAGTTACATATGGGTGTTTTTTTCGTTGCATCTCCTACCTATAATAAAGTTTAAAAAAAATTAACCTCAGAGGATGCGCGCGAGAATATTGAATATGAAACTTTTGTTAGGGCACATAGAATCATGATTAATATTCTCTTTGACTCTTATGTTGCCTGGCAATCTTACAAATAGCTCCGTTTTCCACTTCTTTGTCTAGTAATTCACTACCAGTAATATCGAATTTTCTTTGGGATTTGTATTGTATCTGTTTATTTGTTATAATTATGGATATTTTTACAGTCATCATAGACCTGGATAGGTTCACTCATTGTTTAATGCCATGGATAAAAAAGTTTGTACAGCGGACTTTTGAATTCCAAAATATCAGCGAATTCATGTGGGTTAAGTCTGGTCTAAATGGCTCTCTTCCCTCCCCTGTATTTGGATGTCGTCTGAATTTACTTTGCCCTTGTGACAAGTATAATTTCACTTGCAGGCTGATTAATGGAACCTGGTTACAATATCCTGCAGTACGAGAGTTTTCACATCGCAACTTCAAAAAATGGTTGTCGCAGCGGACGGACTACAGTTTAAGTAACAACCGCCTACAATGTGAAAGGAATTTCTTGGACTTCTTCGACCGACACCGTATCTCGTCGTTAATCTCGACCGACACCGTATCTCGTCGTTAATCTCGTTTTCATGCGGAACGCTCCAGCGACTGTCGGAAATCGACTACGAAAGGGACATACTTCCGACAATTACGACCCGAAGGATATTCAACTCTACTTTGCTGGCGAAGGACTCGTGCTGGGGATGTTTTTTTATTCATCGCGAACGTAATCGTGTAGCTTAGGATGCAGGGAATAAGTATGAGCGCAAAATAGAACGTTGGACCCGCCCAGGCAAATTTTCCCCTTGTTTTAACCCTGTGAAATAGGCCGTTTCATTGGGCTATAGGTGGTTGTCTGGAACTGTGTAATGGTCGAAAAGTTGTTCGAACGTTAGTTAAAAGTGAAGTAGTATAACCTCGGTCATGTATCCTCTATATATACAGTATCATGTATCCTATATGTAAATGATCATAAATAACAGAATCGAAATACTTTTTTATTTTTTGCGTGTACGCACTAGGAATCTATATATAAATGATCATGAATAACGGAATCGAAATATATCTTTGCGTGTACGCAATAGGAATCTATTTAAAGTGCACATATATTAATCATAATTATATGAATCCATATACATATGTATAAACAGGTAGCCTATAATCAATCTGTTACCTTTTATCTTACCAATATCTGCAGTTATTTATGAGTTAGTATATGAATTAATGAATCAGATATATAACAGTTAGCATAAACATTAATAATTTTTATCAATTCATATATTTTGAATTTTTTATCAGTTAAAATATGATTTTTTATCATGTTAATCTTCATTCTATGCGATTATCAGAGTACATTAGTATTTTCTGTAACATAAGTATCTTAATGAGATGAAGTGAAAAACTGTATCATTATATATCACGTGATCACTATTATTTACCAATATCATTGTTTTATATTTATTACTTGAATCAATTCATGTACACCATGAATTTTTTATTTTACTTTATATATATATATATTTCACATAGTGTCTGTATCACACTCCTATAAGTCAAATGCAAGTCAAGTTTGGAGTAATGTTCAAGTATTTCTTGGTTTTGGTAGCTGACCGAGCTGATGTAAGTGTTTACATAATAAAAATATGGAATGTTAGTCCATATATATAAAAGATTGCTTGCAGGAATGTGATCAGACTAGAGATGCTAAAGATGACGTATACAATAAAAGTAGGCTAAGATAACATGCCGTCACCTGTAGTCATTCAATTGTTATAAACATTAGTCCAAGCTCCCTGCTTGAGACAACTACCGCCTACGTGATCTGTAGCGTGTCTCATTTTGATTGTGTGTTCGTATGAAACTATGTCATTTGTATGTATGTTCATATGTTCGAACTACTGTCTGTTCCTTCATAACTTGTAACAGAGATGGTAGACAAGCAGAACAACAGAGTTAGCTATCGTCATTAGAAGACCTGTACCTCTTTACCTAAGCTTTATCATGTAGAGGGATAGGATTAGCCATCATCATTGGCAGAAGCGATCAAGCTATCGTTATTAGAAGACTTGTACAATCATATCTGATCTTCAGTATGTAAAAACTTCAGAAGAATACATATATTTTTATACTTCGTGTTTTCTACAAGAACCTCCTCACCGAACCAACATGAGTTTAACACATCTTCGTAATAACCAACAAGATAATACCAACTTCGTAAATGATCTACAAACCCCCAGACACTCCATAGAAGATGGAAGTGCAATACCAACCGACTTAGCGTAATATTATCGCAAGTCTAACATTACCTCATAGGGCGCCTTATCATACAAGGCACAAGCCCTAATATATATATATATATATATATATATATATATATATATATATATATTATATATATATATATATATATATATATATGAATAACTTGATCACGAAGTATATAAAACGTGATGCTATGTATAATAGAGCGGCAGCCCGGACCGTTGAGATACAACGAACGAGATACCGACTGTAATCCCTACCGGTATTTAGGAGTAGACTTGTAAACTGTGAAACTGACCGTCTGCCGAAAATATATGGGTGGCTTACTTAACAAGCACCACTAATTGCTCGTTAAATTTTGGGTCTAGATCCAATATATGAGATACCAGATGAAACTAATATATAATGTATCTGCAGACTCTATTGATTATAGAATGACCAGTGACAGACATTTTGGAGGGTGGGTTCCCCTGACAGACGCACTGAAAAGGGGGTTTAATTGGATCTAGATCCAACTTAGGAGATACCGAGTAAAATTTACACTACAATAGCACTGCACATCCTAGAATACTGTGGTGGTCATGACAGACGTTTTAGTGGGTGGTTACCCCTGACAGACGCCTCACAACGAGTGGGGAGGGGGAGACAGAATCTGCATCCAATATTGGATATATCAAGTAAAATTTGTACTACAATTGCACTGCACATCCTAGAATGCTGTGATGGTAATGCCAGACATTTTAGTGGGGAGTTACCCCCTGAGAGACACCCCACAACGAGTGGGGGGAAGGGGGAAAGGGAGGGGGAGACAGGATCTCCCTCCAACATCGGAGATACCAGGTAAAATTTTTACTACAATAGCACTGCACTTCCTAGAGTACTGCAGTGGTAATGACAGATATTTTAGTGGGTAGTTACCCCCCAACAGACACCCCACAACGAGTGGGGAGGGGGAGGGGGAGGGGGAGAGGGAGGGGGAGACAGGATCTGCATCCAACATTGGATATACCAAGTAAAATTTGCACTACAATAGCACTGCACATCCTAGAAAGCTGTGATGGTAATGCCAGCCATTTTAGTGGGGGTGTTAGCCCTTCACAGACATAACCTACGATTGGAAGGAGAGATGGGACACCTTGAAATATTTCAAAATCTATCATAGGCAATATTAATATTTAGAAATATGGTATAAGTATCTGAATCGTGAGCCTGATATAATGTAAAAGGCAAAAAATTCAAGAAGTATTGTGATGTTTCAGGATAAGAATTACTGCCGGAGTTATTTTTTAAAATTCCTATTGAAGTATGGAATATTTCACTTCATTAATTCCATCACATCTATATAAATACTATATGCGAGACTTACTATGTGTGAGACTTGCTAATATTATATATATATATATATATATATATATATATATATATATATATATATATATATATATATATATATATATATAAGCGAATACCACGGGAAATGATAGACAGGAATCCAAGCGCTTTCGTCTTTATTCAGACATCGTCAAGGAGCTACTAAAGTACAATCGGAGAGGAAGGCCTCAGGTACAAACAAGATCAGGAATACCAGATGGTTAATTATCAAAAGGGTAAAAATTAAAAGGGATAATCCAGGATTATCGGATATCACACGGTCACAAACTTAAACAGATTCTGACCCTAACCGAAATTACAAAGTATCTTTACAGTCCAAAACATGTAAAAACTGAATATATTAATTTTGTTGCTTTATATTTTATCTTACAACTTTTTTCATTATGAAAGCATCAAGTTTAAATAAACCAAGACTTTAATTTAGAACATTTCTATTATTTGACTTGATAAAACAAGATTCAATGATATTCCTTTTAACTGTGTCATTACATGGGACTAAGGCTCTTGCTTGACTCCAGTTAATAGGATGGTCTAAATCTCTCATATGTACAAATATGCCATTCGATATTTGCCCAGTTCTCACAGAATATTGATGTTGCTTAAGACGCTGTGAAAGAGATTTGCCAGTCTGTCCGTAATAGATTTTATCACACTTTTTGCAAGGAATTTCATATATGCAGCCTGGAAGATCTTTAGGAGAATTTTTGATTACTAAACTCTTGACATTAATATTACTGAAAACAACATTTATGTTAAAAAGCTTTAAAATTCTAGGAACTATCTAAAAACCTTTCATCATAAGGTAATTTAGAATGTTATGCTTACTAAATTCAGTTTGTCATTAGTTGAATAAAATGTTTTTTCTAGCTCTTTTCCATGCCACATCTACAAAAGTCCTTGGGTATTTAAGTTTCAATGCAATATCATAAATAGTTTTAATTTCAGCGTCAATAAACTGCGGGCTACAGACACGTAAAGCCCTTAGGAACATCCCAAGAAAAAAACAGAGAATTTAACATTTTGATGGTGATTGGAGTAGTAATGAACAAAAGAGGCAATATTAGTTGATTTTCGAAAGACTGAAAAGGTGAAATTTCTATCATTTCTATGGACAGTTACATCAAGAAAATTCAAATTACAAGATTTCTTTCTTCCTCTACAGTAAATTTTATAGAAGGGACTAAATTATTGAGATTATTAAGGAATTCCTGGAGGTTTTCGTGAACTGGCCAAATACAGAATATATCATCCACGTATCTAAACCAAATAACTTTTTGGGGCAAAATCTTGGTAAGAGTTTTGTCTCAAAAAATTCCATGTAAATATTGCTAAGGACAGGAGATAAGGGATTACCCATGGCCATGCCAAACTTTTGTACAAAAATTCCCCATTTGAAACAAAATTTACTATCTTTGATACATAACCTTATGAGACTAATGAGATTTTCTACACTTAAGGGAATGTCATGACGCTCTAATTCCTCTTCCAAATATTCAAGTAAGTCATCTACAGGCACTTTTGTAAATAAAGAGACAACATCAAAACTAACCATATTATAAAACATAATTCAAATTTAAACTATTCAATTTGTTTATAAAATCAACATTGTTTTTAACATTCGTGTTAGAAATATTCATACCAAAGGAGTAAGAATTTTTACAAGCCATTTAGATAAATTATACGAAACTGAGCCCACTGAGCTAATGATTGGTCTGATAGGGTTATTGATTTTATGTGTCTTGACTAAACCATACATGTAAGGTAGGGAGGCGCATTGCGGTGTAAACTGTTTAATTAAATGGTCCAAGCCCTTCAAAATGGATTTAATTTGTTTATTAAAATGGGAGTTAACTGTCTGTGTAGGGTCGACCTCAGTTTCGTATAAGTATCAGTGTCATTTAGCAATGTCATTATTTTACTTATATAGTCACTTTTATTCATAATTACCACTGCATTAGATTTATCTGCTTTTGTCACCTTCACTGTTTCGTCTTCTTTAATTTTCTTAAAAGCCTGGAGAAATCTCACGGGTACATTAGGGGGAGAAAGGGTTACTTCATAGCACCATACACAATACCTTTACAAATATTGATATCATCAGGGCATAGTTTTGATTCAATTTTTCTAAAAAATAACAAAAGGATTTTGAGATGTCGACACAGTCCAGGTTACCATTAAATACACCAAAGCTTAACCCATATCCCATAGCCGCTGTCGTAGCACTATCCACTGGTTTGTCAGATAAATTAATCATGAAGTCCACGTTGGCATGCTTAGTCCAGTCGCTTTCAGCAATAAGATTTTTCAGCTTGACGATGTCTGAATAAAGACGAAAGCGCTGGATTCCTGTCTATCATTTCCCGTGGTATTCGCTTATTTATGAAGTCACGTGCATCTACTGTGATTTTTTAAGCTATATATATATATATATATATATATATATATATATATATATATATATATATACACTATATATAATATTAGCACTATCCTTTGGTTTGGAGTTATTACTTCACACAAAGTATTTTATCTGAATGGGAGGGGGTCACAATTGGCAACAGCTAAAAGTATGTGTGCTGAGCCATTTTTGAATAATTACACTAGTCATATGGTGCCACTTTCAATTCCTCTAAAAAAGAAATGTAAGATAAGTATTCTCGTTTTAATAGCATGCTTTCTTGCCTATAGTTAGGACACTGCAGCCATGTCGAGGTTCGTAGCCAACGTGTCTTACCATAACTGAATTGTTCTTTAGTTGCTGTTGGTTCGTGTGGATGAAATGAAATTTTTATCGGATATGGGAGTTCGATTGATATTAAGACCAAAGTCCCATCATAGAGAGCCCTTTTAACACCCGCACATTCACCAAGAGATGTTGTATCACAACACAAATAATTACTGGAAACGGAAATGTGAATGAATTGTTCAGGATAAGCTAACTATAAAGATCAAAACATTTCCCCCATTTTATTCCCCTCCCCGAAGTTGACGATCATACAACTTGGAGCTCCTGACTCCCAAATTAAGTTGGCCTATAATATCATGTCAATTATCTAATAGTCAGTCCACTTATTTTCGGCTGCTTCACTCAAATTGATCTGTACACTATCACCGAGTATCAGGTACTATATATATTCAGGGAAGAAAATCTAAACTCGAATAAAAATGATACGCAGTTTGATGTTTAAAGCCAGCTGAGTGCGTTTGTCTCTTAACTTCCCGCCGGCACGCGCTACAGGCAGCCTATGTAATGTGTTTCAATGCATTTTATAGAAGCTGGCTTTGACGACCATTATTCGGATAATTTTCTCCCTAGTAATATTTTTTCTTTATTTGTTCATTATATCCAGTAGACAGGCACTAACATCATATTATATCCTCACGTGTTCAATGTATTTACCATTGTTAATATGATTTATAATGCGTCTCCAACAGTCATAAAAATCGGACAACCGAATGTGCAAATATGTCAGCTGTGTGCAAGGCATAGGGTGTCAATCACTGGGGTAGCGATCTCCCTGCCGAGAGTGACTTCGGAAGGCCATATTGAAAGGTCTCGGTCCAGTTCTTAGTACTATATTTTATTACTATTACTTTTTTAAATCTTTATTATTATTATTAGTATTATTATTATTATTATTATTCGACCCAATTTCACAGAGAAAAATTACCTTCCGAAAACACACCCAAGCACTCCAACCATTGTGGTCAGGCCTAAGAAACTGCTCTTGGATTTAAGCAGTGTCAAGCATAAATGGTTTGTGTAAATACAGGACTTTCTTTGCATATGGTAGCGAGCCACTAAATAAACAGTAATGTAGTACAATCACTAAACACCAACACTCACAATACACTTACTCAGTAAGCACTCACACTTGCATACATTCACTATACACACACACACACTCATACACACACACACACACACACACACTTAACATACACTCACACATACTCTCAATAACACGAAACACTCTGAATACCCAACACTCACTAGGCACTCACTATACATTAAATGCTCACTAAACACTTAAAACACTAAATTTACTAAATACTCATTATACCCCAAACACCCGGTAAACATTCACTAAACACTCACTTAATCCTAAACATTAATTAAACACTAAACATTCACTAAACCCTAAGCACTCATTAATTACTAAATGTTTACCAAACCCTAAATACTTGTTAAATGCTACACAATGAATGAACATCCACTCATTAAAAACATAATGAACACTTGCATACTAAACATTTGCTACACACTAACATTCACAAGACATTCACTAAACGCTCACTTAAAATTCGCAAAACTTTCACTAAAACCCTAAACACTAACTGAATACTTACACACTAATATTCACTAAATAAAAAACAACTACCATTCACAAGACATTCACTAAACGTTCACTTAACATTCACAAAAATTTACT
Organism: Macrobrachium nipponense; assembly: GCF_015104395.2. NCBI lineage: Eukaryota > Metazoa > Arthropoda > Malacostraca > Decapoda > Palaemonidae > Macrobrachium > Macrobrachium nipponense. Next base: position 27,403,530 of record NC_061095.1, on the reverse strand, counting down.
AAAACCCTAAAGACAAAACATTCACTGAATACTTACACAATAAACATTCAATAACATTCACAAAACATTCACTAAACCCTAAAGACTCAGTAAACATTCACTGAATGCTGACACATTAAACAGTCACTAAACCCTTAACATTCATCAAACACTTACTCATAAAAATTCACTAAACGCTTACTCACTAAACCCTAACAATTCGCTAAACACTGACTCTTAAACATTAACGATAGAAAAAATCGACAATCGCTCTAATTTTAATTTCTCTTGTTTTCTTTACATTAATGCTAGGTGATTATTTTTTTTGGTCTAGTTTGCTCTTGTATTTATTCATAATCTTCTTGAGAGAATGGAAATGTTTGAAATAACTTGGTGTGTAGAGAGATTATTTAAAAGACAGAGATCCTCTGTGCCCTTCCTCAGCCAAGTGTATTATATCTGACGAATTTTACACCAGCCGAAAAAAAAATCGACTATAGTAACAATACTATTCATTCATAAAAACTGGATAATACAAAAAATGTATACCATGATTTCATTAGCATGTAAAGTCAGTTGAAACCAAAAGAAGGTAGTCCTGCTTCGATTAAAACAAACCGAGTAGGCTGTAGCACAATTATTATGATCTGTACCCTGACTTATAGGCGTATATATTACATATGTATTACTATCTATTTAATGGGCGCGTATTACTCTATTTAACAAATGTTATGTACATAGACATTTTACAGCAATAACTCTAATAATGATAAGAACTTATATGCTACTTTATAGTGCCAGTCTTCCAACCACCGCTACATTAATTTTCATCTCGTAAACAAAGCTAAAGCGAGTAGGGGAGACCGGGGCTAGTTGGCACACTTTTTACAGTTTTGGTTATTGCGAATATAAAACAACTTTTTGCAAAATTCTTACCACCATTGAAAAATATTAACATTCGTCTTTATCATAGAGCAAAATAATTGTTGTTTGCTTTCAACATAAGATAACAATACGCTTTAGAAAAAAATAACTTTTCATGCCAACTTTTGCCCCATGAGGTAAGTTGGCACACATTATGGGTAAAGTTGGCAACATTGATGATTAAAATAAAATTACTACATTGCATTTAAATCAAATAGCAAAAATACTCCTGAATTTGCAAAATACAAAATATAAGGCATTAGTATTACTTCAGATCATCATCTAGTTGTAATTGTGGCAGGTGTGAGATAAATCCTCGTCATAGTCTTCATGCTCCCACATGTTACATGCCCTGCACTGGACCTACACTTCTCCTGGCTTACTAAACACAGGCTCTCTTCAGCTGAGCTTTCTTCTGAATCAACAGGAGCAGTTCTTAAACTCTGTATCACACTGATGACTGATCCGAAGCCCATGTGTCTCTCAGTCTGTTACATAACTACCCGTAAAATCAAAATCTTGAAATAGTCTGTAATTCAAAGTTGAAATTCCATCAATCCTAAACCAATTGAAAATATCAGAAAAAATAGTGTCAGCTAGAGGTAAAGCCGAGAAAACCTTACCAGGAATGTCACAGATGGGCATACTTGATCTGGATTACCAGTCATCACGAACTCACATGCCCTGTTAACACATTTCTTCAGATGTCTATAAACACTAAAATCCAGGGGCTGCAACTTGTGAGAACAATGTGGAGGAAATGATAGGACACTAATCTCATTATCCTTCCAAAGATCCAGAAACAAAACGTAAATTATAATAAATAAATAGGCTTACTATCGTTTCCAAATAACGTGTACCAACTTGCCCCATCCCTACCATTTGGTACAAAAACGCTTACCAGTCCACACCAAGAAGCCTTGAATTAATCATTTTAAAGGTATAGTATCTTTAAACCATAAGGAAAACTATGCTATAATTGAAAAATAATCTTTATGAATGTATAGATGTTATAGCAAATAACAGAAAGATTAAAATATTTACTCACTACCATCAAAATAGAAAATTGTCTCATAAATTTGAGCTCCTACCTTCTATCTCTATAGAATTTTGCTGGTAATTGAGGAACCACGTGGCAATTACACAGTATATGTATTAGAGTCATCAATTGGTAAACTTTAAAGTCATTTTGAATATGCCAACTTACCCCTGTAGCCAACTAGCCCCGGGCTCCCCTACTATAATTGAAGTCAGTTGTTTGCTTGACAAAACAATAATATGACTGAATTATTATGGGCCTACAGATGACTGTTATTTATAAGAAACAAATAAATAATTTTTGTGTTAGATCAGCCATTGTTTACCGGGGTCCGGGAGGCCTTAGGTTAGGGGTTCCGTGAACGATCGCCAGGTGCTCCGTAAGAATTCATGTTTTATTTAATTATTTTTTATTTATAAGTATATATTTTTCGTTAAACATGGCATGAGAAATCGTAGTCCTATAATTAATTTTATCGTAACATATCGTGCAAGATTTTTTCCCTCTGTTTTACTAAAGGTAATTAACCCTTAAACGCCGAATGGACGTATTAAACGTCGAGTCAAAATGTCCCCCGTATGCTGAATGGACGTACCATACGTCGACTCAAAAAAGTTTTTTTTTAAATTCACGGAAAAATACTTATAGGCCTACCAGCCAAAAACTTTTGAATCACGCGCCTTGGGGGATGCTGGGAGTTCACGGATCGAGGTGTTTTGTTTTAGAAGCGTGACCCAAGTGCGCATGCGCGAAATGCTTTCTTCTCGCTCCAGTCAGCATCAGCGGCGCAGCGTCCGAGAGCGATCTTTTGTCGGAATCGTGTTTTCTGAACTTGTGCGAGACTTTGAACGTTTGTGTTGCTACAGGACGTTCGTAGAGATGTCTGGACGTCGTATGAAATGCGAAAGGCGCGTTTTACCCGTCGGAAGGGAACGTGTTAGGAGAGTTTTGGACTTGGATGCTGGGGAAGGACCAAGCACCCAACCTGACATTGCTCCTCAACGCCGTTCTGTGCGACCACATGTCGATGAAAGTGCTTCTAAAGTGTTTCATTTGCCGTTAGTAACCCCAACCCCAAGGAAGCATCGGGCTGTCCTTAGGGGCATTCGTAGGAATTTGGGAGGGCTCCAACCAAGGGAAATTGACAAATATTTATCAGAGCTCGATCGAGAGCATGTGGCAAGTCCTCATTTTGATGGCGGATGGTCGTCAAGTGATGAGGACATAACTCCCGATGAATAGTGATGACGACGAATATTTGCCCCAATGTCCCGTTCGAGGCTCACATCCCGAAAGTGAATTAGAATTCAGTAGTTTTAGTGCGTATGAGGGGGAATCTGAGGAGGGGGAGGATGATGAGTTTGGTTCAAGTTTTCGTGCCGATGATGATGATAATACAGAAAGCGAAGGCTGAGTGAGGGAGATGGCCAGTGAGGGGGTCTCGTGTTCGAAATCGTACCCGCGCTCGTGCGCGCGCACGGGCACGTAGAAGGTCGGATAGTCGCACGAGCCAAGGTGAAGCTCGGTCGTCCGAGAGCGACGATGGGTGGACAGAGGACCCCACACCACCTAACATGCATCAATTCACGGCAAATCCTGGCCTCACCGTACCTGTTCCCCTGACTCCTCTGGGTTTCGTTCAGCTTTTCCTTATGCGGGAATTGCTGGAGTACCTGGTAGCAGAGACGGCAGACTACGCCAGGTACTGCCATGATGAACTGCGCACGACATTGTCGTATTATTGGCGGGGTTGCAACCTCCCTGACATGGCACATTTTTTGGGGCTCCACGTTTTTTTGGGATTGCTGCCTGCTTCCGACGTCAGGCAATATTGGAGGCGTAATTTTTTCTTAGGTACGCCCAATGTGCCCGGCGTTATGCCCCGTGATACTTTCCTGGCATTGGACAGATATTTCAACGCCTTCAACCGAAGGGCCATACCCCGAAATAACTCTGATCGCCTCATTTTAGTGCACCCAGTGTTGGATTATATTCGTGAACGCTGTATAACTCTCGTGATTCCAGGAAAGAACCTTTCTTTGGATGAGGGGATGATGCCTTACAAAGGACGTCTAAGCATCAAAGTGTATAACCCCAAGAAGCCGAAGAAATATGGCGTGAAATTTTTTTTTATTACCGAGGCCAACACTGGCTACGTCGTGGACTTTTCGGTGTATTCCGGGGTCTTCTCCACGTTGCGTGACACTGTTTTCGGGCTTGTGGATCGTTTCCGTAACCAGGGATACCACCTGTTTATGGATAATTATTATAACTCGGTATTCCTGGCCCAGGAACTGTATGAAGCAGGTGTTCACGTCAGTGGTACCCTTCGGTTGGTGCGTGGGCCCCGAAATGTCCTCAAGAGGTTCGCTAGCCATCCGCAACATCTGGCAAGAGGAGAGACACAGAGGCGGCGGAAGGGACCTGTCTTCGTCATCTGTTGGAAGGGTGTCCGACTCGTCCCCATGATTTCGACGAGCCATGAACCTGTCCAAGAGGAGATCGTGCAGAGGAAGAAGACACGTCGACAGGGCCGAGTTGTGTATGAGGAGTTTCGTGTGGAGGGCCCTACCTTCATTGGGCACTACAACAGGCACATGGGAGGAGTTGATCTCTTTGATCAGCTCATCCAGTATTATCCCTTCGCCAGGAGAACCAGGAGGTGGACACAAAAGCTCCTCAAAAACGCCCCTGCTGCTGCCGCCCCGCCCCTGCTGCCGACGCCCCTGCTGCCGCCGCCTGCTGCTGACTGCCCCTGCTGCCTGCTGCTGCCCTGCTGCCGCCCCTGCTGCCGCCGCCCCTGCTGCTGACGCCCCTTGCTGCTGCTGCCGCCCCTGCTGCTGACGCCCCTGCTGCCGCTGCCCCTGCTGTCGCCGCCCCTGCTGCCGCCGCCCCTGCTTCACGCCCCCGCCCCCGCCCGCACCACCCCTTTCTCGTCGGGTAGTGGACCCTCCGTGTCGGCTGATGCCAGGGGATCACACATGGATCTCCTAGAAGGGCGCAGGCAGAACGGTGCCGGGTGTGCCATATGAATGGCAGAAGGAGAGACACCCGGTTTTCTTCTGTCGCACCTGCAAGATAGCTCTATGCAGGTTCGGGGAGTGTGACCGCAAATACCACAGTGCGGTCTTCTATTGGAGTTGTGACTCAGCGGCGGTCAGGGGAGGGCTCACGAGACCGGGCCCTATCCCAGCTGCCGTAAGGGCGCGTGTCTCCCTCCTCCCCACCTGTACCTCGTCATGTCGAGAGGAAAAAAAATGCAAGACTCTTCAAAAGAGGATGGGAGAAAACAAGAATAGAACGAAGAGTCAGGATTAGGGGTGAGTATTCTGCATTCGTTTTAAATTTATTTTTTTTATTTTATTATTTCAAGTTGTTATATCTCCGTATCTATGCATGAATACGATATTTCATTGTATGCAAAAAGAAAAGTGTCACCTGCATTCCTTTTATTTATGTATTCGTACCAGAATCGGAAAATGTAATAAATAAAGAAACACATACATTATATATATATATATATATATATATATATATATATATATATATATATATATATATATATATATATATTTCTTTATTTTTTTTTTATGTGTATTTTTGGTAAGCAAAATACATAACAGTCTAGTAATCTTCAATCATTTATCTTCATTTTGAAACAGATTCGAAGTCTCTAGAACAATATTGTGATTTATGGTGAATTTTTGAAAAAAATATTTTTCTTCCCTCCGCTCGCCGCTTCGCGGCCGAAAATCTCCGAAATGAGTACATCGCATTATCCTAATATTTGCTCCTTTTCATATTAGCCGTTTTTAATAGAGTTTCATATATCAAATGTGTGCAAATTCATGAAGTATACAATAAAAAATAATTGAATGTTGTAGCTTTTTCTCATTTCTTAAATATGTCCATATAAATCACGATTGGGAAAAAAACTACTTACAGTCAACTTTGACGCAACCGAAATGGTCGAAAAACGTAATTGTAAGCTAAAAAACACTTACGGCCTAGTAATATCCAGTTATTTATCTTCATTTTGAAACAAATTCGAAGTCTCTAGAGCAATATTGTGATTTATGGTGAATTTTTCAAAAAAATATTTTTCTTCCCTCCGTGCGCCGCTTCGCGGCCGAAAATCTCCGAAATGTGTACATCGCATTATCCTAATATTTGCTTCTTTTCATATTAGCCGTTTTATAGAGTTTCATATATCAAAATGTGCGCAAATTCATTGAAGAAGACAATAAAAAATAATTGAATGTTGTAGCTTTTCCCATCTCCGAAATATGTGCATATATAATATATATCAAAATTTCGACATTCTGTCAACTTTAACTCGTCCGACCAAAATGGTCAAAATCTGCAATTCTAATCTAAACTCCTTACAGTATCGTAATATTCAATCATTTGTATTCATTTTGAAAAAAACAAATTGGAAGTCTCTAGAACAATATTTTGATTTACGGTGAATTTTTGAAAAAAACATTTTTTTACGTCCGCGCGTTACGAATTTGTACATAATTTTGTGATAATATTTTTCCGGTGTTGCTTTTATTGTTTTACAATGCATTATATATCAAAATGATTGCAATTTAGTGTACAATACAAAAAAAAAAAGAAAACTCGTTAGCTTTTACCGTTTTTTTGCACAGCGTGATTTTAATACAATTATGTATGAATTTTTTTTTTTGCTACCATATATCGCATTATTTACATATGATAATGATATTATTTTTCATTTCTGATGATTGCATACTAAACTTCAGGCAACGACAAAAAAGGGAGCCATAAATGAACTCTTAATCTTCAAAACTAAGCGCGCTGTGATGTTTTGAAAAAATTATTTTTTTCAGCTTCCGCGCTCACTCAAAACCGGCTCCGGCATTCGGGGACGTTTTGATTTTTACCGTTTTGGCATTTAAGGTTAATTAATACAAATGCTTACTATATACATATATATATATATATATATATATATATATATATATATATTATATATTTATATATATATATATATATTATATATATATTTATATATATATATATATATATATATATATATATATATATATATATATATATATATATATATATGTGTCAATGGTAGAATGAACTACCAAACGTTAAGGAGAATAAATGAACTTAGCATCGTTTGTATCTAATTTACCTGTTGCTACGGATAGAACTCGTCTGTGAGATTGAGAAATTGAAGTATAATCTCAATGGCTTCCAGGCAGCCATTCTTTTTAAAGAAGTTTCTTTGAAAGAGGGTTGTCTTCGAGAATAATATTATTATTATTATTATTATTATTATTATTATTATTACTATGTATTTAAGTAGAAGACCCTCTTTCAAGGATGTTCTATTGAAGGAGATTGCTGCTTCAGCTGCACTTATTTTATAGAAGTTCTTTTCTATTCTTCTTATTGCGGCTTTTTCAGAACTATTTAGGATGCCGAGTAACGCGCCTATTGGATACATATGAAAAGTCAAGATAACGAATTTTACGAAATTTATATATATTGAAATCTGGTATATACAATATCCGTAGAGTAATACAAATCTAAGTGAATATTTTATGCCGGTGTTTCTTCTGGATTCGACCAGATATTTACAAGGCAGTGGCTTTGAGTAGACTGATTGATATTTTTCGGTTGCTACCCTAATTTATAGTCGGGAGTGTCAGCAGGGGTTATCCGCGAGCTGAGTTTAGCTGAAGCAGCATCTCCTTCATAGAACATATATTATTATTATTAAAGAAGGAGACCCTAACTTACACACTTTTCATTAAATAACAGCTTCATATGCGTAATATCAGCCAGAAGAGCTTGGCCGCCTGCGACAGTGTTGCCTGAACGAGAGAAGGCTAAATGGCTGTCAGCTTAATTAAAAATATTAGTCTTAAAACCTCTGATATACTGTTTACCTCCGTAGGCATTACTCGAGCTCTTTGCAGGGTGCCTTCGGCCCCTAGCTGCAAACCTTTTCGTTCCTTTTACTATACCTCCTTTCTTATTACCCTTACTTTTCACCCTCTCCTAACAATTGACTCTTAGGGCAACTGGGAGGTTTACCTCCTGTTACGCCGTTCAAACCTTTTACTGTCAATTTCTGTTTCATCGCTGAATGACATCCTTAGTCCCAGTGCTTGGCCTTTGGCCTAAATTCTATATTCAATTCAGTATACTGCGACGCTTTTTTATAACAGCTCTCCTGTCAACCATAGTTGGAAACATAGCCATCTCATAAACTGAAACGGCTCGAAGTCATTTTTAACAACAAATATACAGCCACTAGGAAATGACTGGTCGAGGGAGCGTTTAGAAAAAGAGGCCGTTTGTACAACAACATCTTTGACCTCATCTTCAGCGCGTAGCTGGTATAGTATAAGGTTTTCTGAGGTTAAATAAAGATTTTTTTTTTTTTTTGGTAGCTTTATTTTCTCGGAGTTACAAGAGTACTTGAATTATAAAAGTTACAAAAGTGAATTAATTACAAGTTAGAAAAATTGACTGATTGCAATATTTACAAATGTGAATGAATTACATATGAGTTACAGAAGTGAATGAATTGCAAGTTACAGCAGTAATTGAATTACAAAGTAATTACAAAATTGAATGCATTACATAGGAATTACAAAAGTGAATGAATTACAAAGGAGTTGCAAAAGTGAATTACAAAGGAGTTACAAAAACGAAATGTATTTCAAAGGAGTTGCAAAAGTGAATTACAAAGAGTTTACATAAGAGTTAAAAAACAAAAGGTGAACTGAATGACACAGGAGTTACAGAAGTGCAAGAAATAAAGAACAAAAGCACAGAGAGATTAGTATATAGCGCGGTTGGGTCACGGCGGTTGGATGGTGCGCTGAATTCTGACAGGCCGTGTATTGGTGCTGGTGCGTCAAGTTGCGGGGGCGTCGTGATTCTCTTGGTCTCGTCGATGAGGTTGGATGGGGGAGGGGGGGATTTTGTGTGGGAGGCGGGGGAACCTCCCGTTGGCTGGGTGGGGGGACACCAGCCAACATCCATCCTCCAGCCAATCCCATCGACAAGGCCAAGAAAATCGCGACGCCTCCGGAACAGGGCGCAACAGCCTCAAGGCGCGGTCTGTCAGAATCCAGCAGAATTCGGGGCACCAGTCCACCCGCTAACTGTAACCCACCCGTCTGCTATCAATCAACTCAGGGGCGAGTCCATTTCCTGAGGCCGATCTCCTTCCCATCATAGAATTCCTTCGCTCCGTCGACTCGATGCTAATCTGCGTGGGCGATTCGTAATCCTCTGTGGGCGATCGTAATCCTCTGTGGGCGATCGTAATCCTCTGTGGGCGATCGTAATCCTCTGTGGGCGATCCTGGTTCCCCTGTGGGAGATCCTAATCCTCTGTGGTCGATTCTATTCCTTTGTGAGTATCCTCAAAACCAATTTTTGGAGATCGACGAGAACTTCCTCCGCTGTAGATCTGGGACATCTGCTGAGCACAGCACGTACATGGTTCTTATCGTGATGCATGAAGTTGAGGAGGACTTTGTTCTTATACTTGACGAAGGTGAGGCCATTTTCGTCTTTCAGGAGGAGCTCCTGAAATGCTGCAGGTAACATGATACTATGCAGTTTCTCGCAATGCGTTTGAAGGGTCAGAGACTGGACGACGGACCTCCTGCTCCTGTCCTCTTGGCCCGGAGGTTTTGTCCCGTTCTTTTCGAGATCCTTTTTCATGATCAGTTCATTATTTTTGTGACTGGTCATCATTCTCTCGATCTACTTCTCCGCTTTCCTCCTGAGAATATCCTCTATTGTCCGCGAATTCCGCCTCCTCTTCATGAACTTTATTCGAATCGTTTTCTTCTTCCTTCTCCTGTTCCAGCGTCTGCTCCTCCTTAGGTCTTTCCTCTGCCTCCTTAAGTCGCTTCCTGTACCTGTTTCAAGGTACTCTCCAATTCTCTCATCTCTTCTTTTGTCACTTTCAGCTCTTCTGAAAGTTTCTCCACCTCATTCTCTTCCAATTCCTTTTCTGCCAATCTGTCTTTGAGATTTTGGTTCTCGCCTGCTAACTCAGCGATCCATTTTTTCAGTACTTGAATTTCTTCAGCCAGAACCTGATTCTTTTCTCTCTCTTTTTCCATATTTCGGACCACTGAGCTAATTTCCAAGTCCTTTTCGACGAATGTATCTTTCAGTTTTTCCTTTTCACCAGCTAGTTGAGCGATCCAACTTTTCATCACCTGGACTTCTTCAGCCAGGATTTCATTCTTCCTCCTTTCAACGTTCAGCATTTCCATCGACGTGACAATTTGAGTTTCCTTCTGAGCCAAATCCCGTTCGATTTTTGGTTTTATTTTGATCTTCAAGCATTTCCACTTTCCTTTCCAAATCTATATTATTTCGGGCCTCCTTTTTCCAGATTGTTCTGAAGATCGTAATTTGTGGCTCGAAGAACATTTACTTCTTGTAGCAAATGTTGTCGATTTTCTTCGCGTTCTGATGCCAGCTGCTTCAATCTCTTTCTTTCTGCCTCGTGATCCTTTACCTTTTCTTCGAGAAAACTGCAGTATACCTCGTTATCTTTGACTTGATTCTGCAGTTCTTGAATTACTTCTGCGTTCCTTGCAAATTCTGTGCCGTTGCGGTTGAGTTCTTCCTTCAGCTCATCTACCTCCTTATTTATCTGGATTATCACCTCGTGACAGTCGTTGTTTTCCTTGCTGAGGAAAAGATTACGAGAAACAAGCTCTTCATTTGCGTTCTCAGCTTCCCTCAGCTTCGCCTGATCTTCCTCACGAGCTTTGATAAGCTCTTCAGCGCGAGATTTCTCTTCCGCCAACTCCTTCGCCAAGTCTGCATATATTTCTTCTAGAAATTCCTCCGTCAATACTTTCTTCATTTTCATCCAGAGTCTGATGTTCATTAAGTAGGCAGCCTCAAGCTCCTTCAGCAATATTCCCTGTTCTCTAGAGAAAGCAGATATTTCTGCGACGTATTTTCCATATACAAATGCAAGCAATCCTCCGAGAAGGAAAGCTACCAAGCATTTACCAATAGTAAATCCGGAGATTCCGAATCCAAATATAAAGAATACCACTAATCCGAGAAGGATTAGAGCCAATAAGTTGTTAACAAAGGGTTTGTTTAGAGCCAATGCGGTCTTAACAAAAGTCGTGTTATTCATTGCTGAAAACATGATTGCTGTACTTTCTACCTGTTCAACAGCTTAGAAAAAGAAAAGGCCACTGAGCTTCGGAAATTCCAGAGGAGATCTTCTTTGCTTCGGGTCATTCCTCTAGGGAGTTTCGAAAGGAGTCCGCGACTCTGAAGGAATGGAGTAACAGACTCCTGAAGACATCTCTATATAACTTATATATGGAATTTTTTGAGAGTGAAAAATCTCATTGTATTAATTGGGGTGATACCTCGGTAATTGCTAGATCTAATGATTATGTTTCAAGAAATTTACTGGAATCGGCAATTATACAAATCACTAATAAAAGCAACCTAAATCTTAGTCTGGGAATGTACCATTTGGACCCATATATTGTAAGATGTTTATGAAGGACCACAAAATAAATGAACAACTAATAAATTAGTCCCACATGTATATAGTTATTATTTCTTTCTCTCTCTCTCTCTCTCTCTCTCTCTCTCTGGTTCGATATTCTCTCTCCCTCTTTCTCTTGCTCGATATATATATATATATTTATATTTTCTTTCGTCTTTTCATTAATAATAATTTTTGTTGGGAAAATTTGTGTAAAAATTCATGATATTAAATTGTATATGCTCCTGTGTTTTTTTCAAAATGTACTGTTTTCTGGAAGAATCACTTGTTTACTGCAGGTTATCCTTCAAGGTGTGGCTAGCCTCTGGCGACTCCTCCTTTCTGTAGAGTGAAAATCGCCCTTATGGCTAATCTGGTAGTGTCAGTTTGTATATTAAGCCTTCTTTTGACTATGTTGTTCTTTGTAAATCAGTTTGCCTCACTAAAGGGTCCGAACATGACCGAAAGTACTTGGCTATCTCGCTTTTTCATTTTTTTTCCTTCGTGGCAAAAAAAACCTTTATATATATATATATATATATATATATATATATATATATATATATATACACACACACACACACACACACACACACACACACATATATATATATATATATATATATATATATATATATAATATATATATATATATATAATAGAGCACAGATGTAAAAAGAAACTATTTCTCGTAAAATGGATAAACAGCTGCGCGAGGAACCAGCATGATGAATTATAATCTGAAATTAAACGTGAAAAGGAAAATAAAACATAATCACACCTGACTTCATAGCTACAATAGAGGATGACACATCGTAGTTGAAACGTCGGTATACACATTTTATAACAATCTGCGATAATGATTTTCATTTTGGTAATCTATTCCTTTCTTATCGCACAGAATGAAAGATTTCATCCTGATTCAGGTAAACTTCTTATAACTGTTTCGGCCCTTTGTTATAGTTCACTTTTTGCTGACGCTTTGCCCAGTCTGCTCATATTTGCTGATCTACAATATGTGACTACTTATAATCCCACGTCTTGGCTGATATTGCGCCAGAATGTTTAGTCACAGCAATGTTATCCTCACAAGTATCTAGACGACTGCTTTTCATATATCGAAACCTTTCAAGATGTATATACTAAATATACAAATGGAGGGAAGGAAGCAGCAGGAACTAGGATTCACAAGGACTTTCAGAGTCGTCATGAAATATCAAGAGCACTTTTTTCCGCACGTTTTTTAATATCCTTGTCTATGTGTGTGTGTGTGTGTGTGTGTGTGCATTGTATTTATACATATGTGTATATATACACATCTATAAAAATATGTGTATTCATACTTGAGTATATATGTATATGAAATGGTTTCGTCGTAGAAGCTGAAAATGCTTAAACTTCAAACAATGGAAATATCTAAAGATGAACCTGGATAATTGCGTGCTTGATTTTTTAAACACCCTATTATTTGACGCACTTCAAACCCTTTCTCATATACCAGTGGTTTATTCATAAACGTTTCTACTTCTATACAATATACATCTTTTTTTTTTCTTTTTGCAGAGCTTCCAAAGTGTTACCTACTAATTACCTATTTTTCTATGCATACACACAAATATTTGCCTGCCAGCTCAAAATCCATAGTATTTCCAGACATTATACCCATCTAAAAAGTCCAACTGCAATCTGCTTGGTCTTTCTAGATCCATAATTACCCATCTTAAAACACTCAGTCTATTTGCAATATTTGATGAAATACCATCAAATATACTCCAGATGGATTTAATCTTCATATCCATTCGCACACTGCAAAAAAAGTAGATTGTTGGACTAGAGGGACAACATTCTCTCTCTCTCTCTCTCTCTCTCTCTCTCTCTCTCTCTCTCTCTCTCTCTCTCTAGTGCCTGCACACACAGTTTCCCTTCCACTCGCCGAATTCCGATTCGCCTCTGCTGAAGCCGGCGGTTTGACGAGGCATTATTTCCCGAAGAGAGGCCGTAAAAAGGATCTTAACTTGACGGATAGCCCTTTGCGGTTGCATAAAATACCCTTCAGAATCTATGTTGAAATCGTGGCTTCAATCATTGGTTTATGGGAGTGTTAGGGACGGGTCGAAACCTCCCAGATGATACTCGATGTAAATCTTTTGAATGACCTCATCGAGTGTATTTTGTCTTTGAAGAAAGTTGTTTCTTTGCGTAGCGTTTTCTGGGTCTTGTTTACGGATCATAGTTTGTGTAAAAATAACACGATGAATCGCCACCAATGGAAATGGGATAACTAATACTATCGACGATTTAGGTGTCTTCTATAGTTCTCGATACAGGAAAGCAGGACGTCTTGTGATTGCTGAAAGTTCACCTCTAAAGATATTACATAAATTGACAAGAAATTTTTTTGTGCAAGCCGAACATCATTTCAATAACACAGAAATAAAAACTTTACGTAATAAATAACAGAGGACATTAAACCGGGCAAATGAGACTAAATCTGGCTTTCCCACGTTCGCAAAAAAGGAAATATTTTTAAAAAAAAAATACATATAATGGTTTCCTAGAAGGTTGCCAACTTTCCTCGAGGAAGGAATGAACACAATTAAAAATAGAAAAAAAAAAACACAAGTAAAAGAGAATAGATTTTCGAGTTAGAAAGAATAGTGTCCTTTCAGATCGTGTTACCTTTCGTGAGTAATTTTTCAATCCTAAGTTTAATACCTCATTTTCGATGGCCCTTATGAAAGAAGAAGAACCACGTGTAAGAAAAAGATAAAAGAGAGAGAGAGAGAGAGAGAGAGAGAGAGAGACCTCAATTCCCTTTACTCCGTTGAAACCTTATTTGATCTCAGGCCGCTTCAAACCTATTAGGCCGACCATTTATTTTATACCTTGAGCACATATACATAATATACATACGCATATGCATATATAGTATACATAAATACATGTATATATACACATATATAAACAGGCCAAAGTTGTAACCATTACATGTACATTCACTAAGTTGTCTACATATTCATAAAAATACATTAAACATCTGTACATATGTGTGTGAATTTCAATCACAAACCTGTGACTAGCAAAACAACATGTGCATGCAACTTGCACAACTGCAAACATCAGAGGCGCGTAACAGCGAAAGAAATTCAGCAAAGATACGGCGCCAGTCCAAAGACCTGGCTAGGGCCGCTTCATGCAAGCAAATTTGAGTCAACTTTATTGAAATGATCGGGGGCCTTTTCAGCTTTGAGAACGTCAAGGACTTATGATCCTATCAGAGATGAACACATAGATATACACGAGACAAGGCTTAATACTGAATAGGTGGTTAATTGCAAAAAGAAACAAAAAAACGTAAAATAATCTTTCGCCCAGTATGTAATTTATCACAAATGGTTTGACGGGGAAACCTCCACTTTATATGATAATTCACGTTCAGAAGACGAGTTATTTGACAATATATGGGGATTTAAATAAGTTTATTCTTAATGTGCACGAACGCTTCGTCTGTTGTATCGTTATATTCTACACAAAATAATACATTCTATGCACAATCTCTCACTTAAAAAGTCTTCTGACTGTGAAACCGTTAATTAAAATCTACTAATTAAGAAAGAAATGGTGTTACATTCAAAACATCTTACCAAGAACTTGGTTATGTTAGTTTGCCAACTTACATCCTTCCATTCTTAGTAGCATAAAGAATATAATACTTGATAAGAAGCCATGAAAGAAATTTTGTTACAAATATAATGTACATAAACATAAACACACCACACACACACACACACATATATATATATATATATATATATATATATATATATATATATATATATATATATGATATATGAACACACACACACACACACACACACACACATATATATATATATATATATATATATATATATATATATATATATATATATATATATATATATATATAAATGGACTTTATGGACACCCTTTATATATATATATATATATATATATATATATATATATATATATATATATATATATATATATATATATACATATATATAAAGGGTTGTCCATAAAGTCCATTTACTTTTACAAGGTTTTATTGCTCAGAAACCATATATATAACATAGAGTAATGCATTTTTTGTAGAATGTTTTCTACATTTCCTCAAGTTTACATTCACAGTACTAAATGTAATACGCGGTGCAGGGAGATGGAATATCGTCCTCGATATTGTGAGGGCAACTGGAGGTGCACATATGGGAATGTATTGCATGAATTGTTCTGAATGTAAATTTTGATGAAATAAAGAACATTCTACAAAAAACTGCATTACTCTAAGTTATATAGTTCTGAGCAACAAATACTTGTAATGGTACCGGAACTTCATGAACACCCTGTGTGTATGCCTGTATATGTATATATATATATATATATATATATATATATATATATATATATATATATATATATATAAAAGTCATATCATATTACCGTGATTCATATACATACATCGAGCTACAAATGTCCTTTAATATCTAATTCACTCTACCTCGGAATTAATATATTTTCATATATGCTTAACTGAAGGGGAATTTTATTAGGCGATAGTAGAATTGTCTGGGTTCGCGCTGGGGGCCGACAATTCTATTATCGCCTAATAAAATTCCCCTTCGGTTAAGCACATATGAAATATTTTAATTCCGAGGTAGAGTGAATTAGATATTAAAGGACATTTGTAGCTCGATGTATATATATGAATCACGGAATAATGTGATATGACTTATATAAAGGCTACGTGCTGTCCTAAGCACTACAACACTACCGAGGTCGAGGTGGGTTAATGCTGGCTCAAATCTGCGAATACCTGAGCGCGAAAGGTATTGAGGGTGAGAGGCGGCATTTAAACTTATAGCCTCTTGCGGTGGTGGAGTGGTAAAAGCTTCACTAACGTTTCCTGGATTTGTATGGTGTCCTGGGTTCGTTCGCGCCTGGTGCAGACAATTCTATTATTGCCTAGTTAAGCATATATGAAAATATATTAAATTCCGAGTAGAGTGAATTAGATATTAAAGGACATTTGTAGCTCGATGTGTGTATATATATATATATATATGTATATAATATATATATATATATATAATATATATATATATATATATATATATATATATAATATATAATATATATATATATATATATATATATATATATATATATATATATATATATATAATATATATATATATATATATATTATTTGAAATTTATGGGGAAAACATTGAAAGTAAAACTAAGTAGTATGCAAGAATAAGAGAAAAAAAAACATTGCCATTAAAAGCAGAGGCAAGTTTTAATTATCTGTAATTGGGACCCTTACCATTACTTTCCTCGCTGTATAAAATCTATCTAATAAGATGATGCATAAAATAAGAAAAAAATTCAACCGAAGGAGAACAGCAAAAACAAAATCATCGCTGGGTCATCCTGACAGCAGCAACCAGCAGCAGGAAGTTGCACAGGGTGAGATGAGAAAGTACTTGGAAGACCAGTCGCTCCAACCAAGCCAAGCAGAGTTTAATTATGACAGAGGGCTATTAAAGTCTTGTCGATTTTGCTTGGAAGCAAATGTTAACTAAGGGCCGTAACAACATCTGCATACTTCAAATCCCTTACACAGATTTGCACATGACCTAATTCATAATTCTGCTCGTAGTCTGCAGTCTGAATATATCATCGAATAGTGAGTAAGAAAAAAAAATTTAAGCTGACTGAGACCTTGTCAGGGTAATTGCTGTATAGCAAAGAAAGATAAAGGGAAAGGAAAACGCATCTTCGAGAGAGAGATAAGAGAAGAAGGAACCAGGATGAAGGATCCGAGGAAAAGTCACTCGAGAGTTGGTTGAATTCTGGTCAAGTCGTCTTCAGGAGCAGACGACCGAGTTATTTCGATGTTGAGCGAGACTTCAGAGAAGAGACGTTCTGCTAGAGGTTTTGGGGAGTTCCTGCCCTTCAAGTATCAAGAATAGACATTATTTTCTGCAATACGGAGTCAAGAAGACGTCGGCAATCGCAGTTCTCCTTTTGTGAAGCCATCGTTTCAAGTCGCAAAACTGGCCAGCAAGTATTTGAATTACCTCACTGTTCCCCTAGTTCACGCATTGTAAGATTTTACCTTTTTATGTAAATAGGAGATACCATTCTGCATTTATGTTTGTTAGTAAGCTTGTAAATAAACCTTTGTTCTGTTAGTGTTTCTTTCTATATTCGTATCCCCAGTTTCAACTGCTGGTGTTGAATTCTTTTTGTTTATCATAATATCGAACCTGAAGCGGACCTCTCTCAGAGGGGCGACCCTTGCCAGTATATTTTGACACCATAACAGTTTGAAACAGGGAGAATATAGAAAGAGCCAGAATGAGTGAGATGGTGAAAGTTTATTGAGTCAGGTAAGCTCCTGGGTCTAGAGGGGAATGATCTCCATGAGTATGTTGAAAAGAAAGAAAGAGAGAAGTAAGAGAGAGATGAAAGAGCGGCTGAGAGAGAGGAAAGAGCAGCTGAGAGGGAAGTACAGCAAGCGAGAGAAGCAATGAAAATGCAGCAAGAGAGAGAGAAGTAATGAAAATGCAGCAAGAGAGAGAAATGTTGGCAATGCAGCACGAAGAGAGAGAGAAAGACCGTATGCATGAGCAGGAAGAAAGAGAAAAAGTACGTATGCATGAGCAGGAAGAAAGAGAAAAGGTACGCATGCATGAGCAGGAGGAGAGAGAGGAGCGTATGCATGAGTTGGAAATTGCTCGGTTAAGGGAAAGTACTAGGAACAGTCGGACAGGCGAGAACAAAAACGGAGCTGATAGGTTAGGTATGAGTGTAGTGTTGAAATTAGTGCCAAAGATCGATGAGGAAGATGTTACGACATATTTCATGTGTCTTGAGAAGTTAATGGAAGGAGTAGGTTCTCCTAAAGAAATGTGGACTTTATATTTACAGTCAGTTTTGAGTGGTAGGGCACTTACTGTGTATAGTTGCATGTCTAAGGAGGAATGTGATAATTATGATATTGTGAAAGAAACTGTTCTTAGCGCGTACAGGTTAGTACCGGAGGCGTACCGTAAGAAATTTAGAAATTTGAGAAAGGATGAGAATATTACGTATGTAGAATAAGGTAAGAAGTTGGAAAGGCTGTTTTTTGATTGGTTAACTTCTGCTAAAGTTGATGATTTTGATAGTTTGAAGAACTTAGTGTTGTTAGAAAACTTCAAAGATAACGTATCCCCTGAGATTAAGCTTTATATAGAGGACAGGCGGAGAAGTATCTTTTGCAGGAGCAACCAGGTTAGCAGATGAATAATTTGAGTGCTAGTAAGAAACGAAATGATCCTTCGTCTGGTAGAGTACAAAACAGTAAAAGTTTCAGTCCTAGTAATAGCAATGCGAGTAAAACTGACTATTCCTGTTATACATGTGGAAAACCTGGTCATACGTCTAAGGTTTGTAAGAGTAAAATGGCATCTAGTGGCTCAGAATTAACTTGTTTCCAATGTAATGGGAAAGGGCATTTAGCAAGAAATTGTGCAGTAGAAAGGAAGGATGGCACGAAACCAGTATTGCTAGTTAACCTTTCGTCAAGTAGGAATGATGTGATGAGAGAAACTGGGAATTTTTTTGGTGAATTTCTGTCAGAAGGCGTAGTTTCCTCTCTTGGAGGAGTAGATTCGAGAGAAGTGGTCTTCTTTCGAGACACAGGAGCTGCTGTCTCACTGATTAGGAGAGAGTGTGCCAAACAGGGCAGAAATCAATATGGAAGAAAAAGTCATGTTAGGTGGATTTCCTAACACTTGTGTTCTTTATCCTTTGTTGAAGTTGAATTTAGAAAGTCATGTAGTGTCAGGAGAAGTGAAACTTGCAGTAGTTGACAGTTTGCCCGTGGATGGTGTTGACATTATTGTCGGTAATTACTTAACTTTATCCAAGAATGTGAATCCTATTGTGAGGGATATTCCAATGCCTGAAATGGTAGTAACTAGGTCGGGTTTAGATACAGACATAGACTACAGTCATAATTTGTTCGTGGATTCGAACGAGTGAGTTCGTGGATTTGAACGAGAGTGAGTTCGTGGATTCGAACGAGAGTGAGTTCGTGGATTCGAACGAGAGTGAGTTTGTGGATTCGAACGAGAGTAAGTTCATGGATTTGAACGTGAGTGAGTTCGTGGATTCGAACGAGTGTGATAGAGGTAGCGAGGTTGATCTTGGCATGAGTGTGGCTGAGAGACCTAACTCTATCATTGACAGTGATAGCCAAACAGAAGGTGTAGCTGTCGAGAGTAAAGTAGTAGATGTACTGGTATCTAATACTAGTTACAGTGATGAATTAGGCTCTAACATTTTGGATAAGGATGAACTAGTCAAGTTGCAGAGAGAGGATGAGACACTAACCCGAATTTTTGAATGTGAGCTGGATGATGATCTCGATGATGTGTGTAAGGAAACTTTTTGTTTCAAGGACGAAGTTTTGTGTCGTTATGTTCGACCTAAGTCAGGTAGTAAAGGAGAAATCACAGAACAATTAGTGGTTCCTAGGAAGCTTCGTGAACTAGTTTTGAAGTTAGCACATGATGAGCAAGGACATTTAGGAGTAAATAAAACTTTCATGTCTATTAGTAGGGCGTACTTTTGGCCTAAAATGAAAAATTATGTAAAGAAGTATCTTTTAAGCTGTCATAAATATCAAATTGTCAGGAAACTGATTCAAGTAATTCCAAGAGTTCTGTTGTGTAATATTCCTTCAGTAGGCGAATCTTTTGAGAATGTAATTATCAATATGGTCGGACCTTTGTCTCTAAGTAAGGGTAGAGAAGATTGCACAACTAATCTAGAGTATTATAAAAACAATTTAAAAGATGGTTGGCAACTAGCGAAGGAGAACGGGAGTCAAGGGGGGACTAAACGGAAACATGATCTTAGAGCTAAAGAGACAAATTTCTGTGTAAGAGGTAAAATTTTAGTACTAGTCCAGAAAGAAGGTTCCTCTTTATCTTATAAGTTCGAAGGTAATTTTTTAGTGTTAGAGGAGAGGGGAAATATACATTATAGAATTAATATGGGTAAGAGTAGAGCAAAGTCAATGAATATAAACTTGCTTCAGAATTATAAAGAACGCCCCGCACCATGGCCTCCGCCAGTGTTCTATGTGGCAGTGTTACTGAGAGAAATTAGTTTTGAGAAAATGCAAGAGGTGTTTTAGCCTTTTAAAGTTTTAATCAGAGTTCAGAAAACAGAAAACGTAAGAGAGAAGGATAATGTTATAGCAGGTAGCTCTTTAGAAATTTTTCAGAATGAGTAGCCTGATAACCGTTTTCTATTTTGGCACGAGTGGTTGAGTGAATGGAGAAGTATTAAAGCTTTATGCAGAAATGTTCCCCTGCTGTTTAATTCTTGTTTCTCTTTGGGAAAAAATAAAATCAGTTGATTTCATTTTTTTCTCTTTTTTGGGGGGACGTGTCAGGGTAATTGCTATATAACAAAGAAAGATAAAGGGAAAGGAAAACGCATCTTTGAGAAATTCTGCAGCATGGAGGCATTCGCGCCAGTGATGGAGGTGCCTGTTCTTGCGGTTGTTCTAGAATCAGCAGGAGTGTTGTGGAACGCAACAGGCGCCGAAGTGTCGTGAGAAACGCCGCGACTTCTGATGCAATACTTTGCCGAGAAACTTCTAAATCGTTCTGTTAATCTCGGGAGTCTGTGATGCTTGCCGTAGGCCCCGCCCCCAGGATGCCATATAAATACGACGCACGAAGTAGGAGAAGGCAGATCATTAGTTAGTCACACAGAGAGATCCTCAGTAAGATCCACAGATCAGATTATCAGTGAGAGATCAGCAGCAGAGATCGTCAGAGAGAGATAAGAGGAGAAGGAACCAGGATGAAGGATCAGAGGAAAAGTCACTCGAGAGTTGGTTGAATTCTGGTCAAGTTGTCTTCAGGAGTGGACGACCGAGATATTACGACGTTGAGCGAGACTTCAGAGAAGAGACGTTCTGCTAGAGGTTTTGGGGGGTTCCTGCCCTTCAAGTATCAAGAATAGACATTATTTTCTGCAATACAGAGTCAAGAAGACGTCGGCAATCGCAGTTCTCCTTTTGTGAAGCCATCGTTTCGAGTCGCAAAACTGGCCAGCAAGTATTTGAATTACCTCACTGTTCCCCTAGTTCACACATTGTAAGATTTTCACTTTTTATGTAAATAGGAGATACCATTCTGCATTTATGTTTGTTAGTAAGCTTGTAAATAAACCTTTGTTCTGTTAGTGTTTCTTTCTATATTCGTATCACGTTTCAACTGTTGGTGTTGAATTCTTTTTGTTTATCATAATATCGAACCTGAAGCGGACCTCTCTCAGAGGCCGTAACAGACCTCCAAGACGTTCTCTGAATGAAAAAATGACAACTCACTTCGAGAAATATTGGGTGAGACTCGTCTTCCACAAACCAAGAAAAATCCCTGCCCAGCAACAAATCCTCCTCCTTCCCCTCCCCACACCCAGCCAACAGTGTCCCCCCCTCTATTGAGTGGCGTGTGCCGCTCACCACCTCCATCCCATGGACACATTGCAGGGTGTTTCAGCTACGAGTGGAGAAGTGCAAATTTGCAATGTGCACTTGCCAGTTTCAGGTACAGTAAAAAATAGTCAGTGAACAAGAGCCTCTTCCTTTGCTGGTATTGGCAAGCACTTTCCAGCGCTGCATCTTTTTCACGTCGTCTAGGAGCCATTTAACTGACTATATCAAGAGGGCTGTGACACAGGTGATGGTGAATTTAATCAAGGTCCATGGACACGCGACCCTTATCTCTTCTACAGCCAGGAATCTATGAAGGGATATAATAAAGATAAAGATCTGTAGAAAAATTTTTCCCATAAAGGAGGACAGATATCCTGTACCTGGAAATCAGATCTTTTAGTCAAGTCAGTCTTTTGGATTTTCCCATAAATGACCACAGTGTCTGTTCGGAGAGAGAATATTTATGCGGAGGGAAATCTTTTTTACATCAAAGAATAAAGCTATAAATCGTCGTCTGCGCTGATAACCCATCATCGAAAAACACTTTTTTCTTCTTCTTCTTCCCTCCTCAACACATATTCCCAAATATTGACATAGGCAATTCTCTTTCTCTCTCTCTCTGGTCCTTTACTGCTTTTGGATATCTGGGTACGTGCTTCTTCCACTCCCACGTTTGGTCCTTTACTCATGAATGCGCCTCGTGACTAGGAATGCCCTGTGCCCGGTTTCCAGATATAGTATTGAGAGTTATCAGAGGGCGTTGCTGGATCTGGAACGTGTTTGCTGCTGGAACTACAGAGTCTCCGCTTCTTAATTATGATAATCTAATTACGAGAATTTTTCGAGATTCTATCACTTATGGATCTACACACTGTGAGCAGAAATTACGTTTAATTTTTTATTATTCTGGATCCACCCTCCTGTTAGTGAAGAGGTTTCATTGGTGACAAAATACTAAAAAGATGGCTATGTGTGTGTGAGAGAGAGAGAGAGAGAGAGAGAGAGAGAGAGAGAGAGAGAGAGAGAGAGAGAGAGAGAGAATTATTATTCCCTTGGAATTTTACATTTTAATAGACAGCATATGAGATATTTCGGTTATAACAATGAAAGGAATGCTGTTTATATTGAATTATCTGATACCAGCAGTGTTACCAACAATGCCCACAGACTTTGGTAGTTTTTAACTATATTTCTTGATTTTTTAATTCTGATTTATATCAAAATGTGACATTACGTTTATAACAGAAGATAATTAAGACACTGGTCACCACCCAAAATCAACGCCAATCCACCCCCCACCCTCTCTCTCACTCTCCAAAAAAAAAAAAAAAAAAAAAAAAAAAAAAAAAAAAAAAAAACAAAAAAAAAAAAAAAAAAAAAAAAAAAAAAAAAAAATTAAATTAAATCCTGAAGACAACGTCGTCGCATTTAAATACCGGAAAGGGCACCAATGTCCTCTCAGAAATACTACCTTAAAAGAAAAAAAATGAGAAGAAGAGGAAGAAGAAGAAGAAGAACAAGAAGAAGAAGAAGAAGAAGGAGAGAGAGAGAGAGAGAGGCCTAGTATAAAATGACTGGATGAACGTTTGGGTCTAAATGTGAAAATTGTTGTATAATGATTTATAAAATATTCCAGGTTTAGGAATTGTGATAAAATAATATTGACTTAAAAAGATCGCGGTAAGGTAGCACTTCCCAGCTTTCCTTCACAAACCAACTCACTATATTTCATATATAACGACGGATTTGCTACCTATAAACTTCTGAACTTCCTTGATCACTCATATCCTAAAACTTCCAAGTTTAGTGCATTAGCACGTTGAAGACGCTCTATAAAAAAAAAAAGAACTTAAAAAAACCTTGCTGTAGTAAACAGTTCCTAAATTCTCAAACAGGAAACTTGAAACGTAACATGAATACACAATGCTATCCGTGATCATGTAATTGCTTCTTATAAGAGAAATTTACGTAATATAAAACAAACTTACATTCGTTTCTTAAAGCCTCTGTAGGTGGAAAATATTTTTACAAGTACGGAAGAGCACGCTGTCTTAAGAAGGGCGTATTCAATAATACAATAAAAAAAACCCTACAACTGTAAAATAGGATGTAATACCCAACAAAATTCCAGCAAAATCACCAATGTATAGGTTAGTGTCTACTAAACGCACAGAAAACATTTTTAAAATGAACATCAATATTGAATTGATCTGGAAGGGTGGTTACGTCACATCAAACTTTTGTAACTAGCTCCAGTGCAGGATTCGGAAAGCCGGTAAAAACTATTTTAAGTATTATTCTTTAGAAACACAATAAATGGACTATTACAAAAGACAACAATAAAACAGTAAAATAGAAGAATAAAATCGAGATGATATAAGAATATCAAGCTGCTATAAAATTTTATGGCACAGTAATAATAAAAGTCATCGATAATAAAGACAACATCCTGCCCACCCAAGAAGAATACCTGCGTGGGATAAGGACACTCATGAGTAAACATGAAAAATGGGACTGGCTCATGAGGAAAAGGCAAACATAAGAAAGTGAAGAAGCCACAGCAACGAACGACTCAAATTTCGGCGCCTTTTCCACACTTCGGTCCGGGAAATGCCTCTGTGGAACCCACTCGCCGGTGCCTAGATGGATCAGAATATTCACAGACGCGCGCACACACAACATATGGAGAGAGAGAGAGAGAGAGAGAGAGAGAGAGAGAGAAACCTGACATAACGTACAGCCACTGACTTGTCATTAAACACATATACACTATATATACACACTATATATATATATATATGATATATATTATATATATATATATATATATATATATATGTATATTATTATATATATATATATATATATAATATATATATATATATATATATATATATATATATATATATATATAGGGCTGATTACCTTTGTATAATTAGGCGCCCTGTGAGTTATTAGACCTGCGATAATTTTACGCTAAGGTCGGTTGGTTATGACTTTCATACTCATTGGAGTGTTTTGGATTTCGATGATAATTTACGAAGTCAGTATCTTCTTTGGTTATGACGACGGAGATGTTTCAACTCATGATGATAATTTCTAAGTTCATTCAGTATCTTCTTTCTTGATGTGAGGTTTCTGGTAGAAAAACACAGAGTACAAAATAAATCTCTATTCTCTCTGAGGACTACATGATGAAGATCAAATAAAAATTGGACAGATCTTCTAATGATGATGGCTGATTGAACTCTCCTACAATCTGGTTTACAAATCATAAAGGAACCAGACAGTAGCTCGAACATACGAACATACACACAGATGGCACAGATTACAAGTCACGTAGGCCGTTTGTGTTATAGGTCACTGTTGTTGTCTTAAGCAGGAAGCTTGGACTACCGTTTGCAAAACAAATGAATGACCACAGATGACGGCAACTAGACATTGACTGATTACAACACGTCATCTTAGCCTACTTTATCATATCTGGTCTGATCTCAATCCTGCTAGCCAACTGGTTGACCTCTTGGGTCACTGGTTTTATTTAATCATAGTTTTAGTTTTTAAACAAAAAATAGGAATAACATTCCATATATTATATTATGTAGCACTTACATAAATGCTCGGTCAGCTACAAAACCAACACTGAATATTACTCAAGCTTGACTTGCATTTGACTTATAGGAGTGTGATACAGACACTATGGTAAATATATAGAAATATAGAAAATACTTATAAGTAAAAAAAATTCATGGTGTACACAAATACAGATTCATGCATATGATAATATTCGTAAATAATAATGATCACGTGATATATAATGATACAGTTTTTCACTTCAACTCATTAAGATACATATGCTACAGAAAATACTAATGTACTCCTGATAATTGCATAACATAAAGATTAACATGATAAAAATCATATTTTAACTGATAAAAATCATATATGAAGTGATAAAAATCATATATTAACTGATTTATTAATTGATATATTAACTGATACAGTAACTGATATTTTAACTGATATAGTAACTGATACATTAACCCATATACTAACTGATATAGTAATTGATATTTTAACTCATATACTAACTGATATAGTAATTGATATTTTAACTCATATACTAACTGCGGTTATTAGTAAGATAAAAGGTAACAGATTGATTATAGACTACCTGATTTATTTATTCATATATATATTGATTCATATAATTATGATCAATATATGTGCACTTTAAATAGATTCCTAGTGCGTACATGCACAGATATATATTGATTCTGTTATTTACTGATACTTTAGCTATGATAGTTATATAGATTTTGACCCTTTACTGATACTTTATATATGGAATACATGACCAAGGATATACCCACTACACATTTAACTAGCGTTTCGAACAACTTTTCGCCCATTACACAGTTCCAAACAACCACCTATAGCCAAATGAAATGGCCAATTCCAAATGGTTAAAAACAAGGGGAAATTGCCTGGGCAGGGTCGACGTTCTACTTTGCGCCCATACTTTTGTTCTCTGCATCCTATGCCAATACGAATACGTTCGCAATGATAAATTAATTCCTCCCCAGTACGAGTCCTGCACCAGCAAATGTAGAGTTGAATATCCTCCTTGGTCGTAATTGTTGGAAGTATGTCCCTTTGTAGTCAATTCCGACAGCCGCCGGAGCATTCCGCATTAAAAACGAGATTAACGACGGGATACGGGTGTCGGTCCAAGAAGTCCACGAAATAAGCTTGTTCACTTATGATGGTGCTTATTCCCTTCACATTGTAGGCGGTCGTTACTTCACTGCAGTCGTCTACAGCGACGAACAGGTTTTGGAGTTGTAGACGATCTGTCCGGGCATGCGATGTGAAACTCGTGTACTGCAGGGTGTAACCAGGTTCCGTTAATCAGCCTGTAAGTGAAATTATACTTGTCACAAGGGCAAAGTAAATTCAGACAACGTCCAAATATGGGAGGGAGAAAGCCGTTAAGGACTAGACTTAACCCACATGAATTCGCAGATATTTTATGAAATTCAAAAGAGTCAGCTGTACAGACTTTTTTATCCATGGCATTATAACAATGAGTGAACCTATCCAGGTCTCTGACGACCATAAAAATATCCATATTAACAGATATCAATACGAATCCCAAAGAAAATTCGATATTACTGGTAGTAGGTTACTAGACAAAGAAGTGGGAAACGGTGCTATTTGTAAGATTGCCAGGTAACGTAAGAGTCAAAGAGAATATTAATCATGATTCTGTAATTCTCTACGCTTACTGAAATTAAGCTGTGATAAAATCCGATCCTATTTGCCCCTAACAAAAGGTTCATATTCAATTTTCTTGCACGCATCCTCTGAGGTTAATTTTTAGGCAGGAGATGCTACGAAAGAACCCACTATGTAACTAATTTCTATATAAACTTTGGGTTTTTCAAGAAAATGTGACATTTTCCCATGAATGTGATCTACTTGAATTGTAATATGCTAATGTTGCAAGTAAATTTTTCGTACACATGACCTGATACTTCTAAATGTCCGTTTACCAATGTCATAAGCTGATGTATTGACTCTAATTGTCAATGAGGTTCAGAAAAAATTAATTCATTTTGATCTTATAGAAATTCTATTTGCTTATTTTGTTCATTAATTTTAAAACGATTGCGATTCCTTAACTAAGCTTGCATTAATAAATACGACTTTAGTACTTTCAAATGATAGCCATGTATAAATTGGATATTTTTGTTTTGTTTTAATACTCCACCCACACGAGAAGGAATGTCTGAAAAAACAGTACCAAAATTGAACAATATAATATTAGTTTCATGTTGGAAACCTGCAAGATTGTAAATATATGGTAATTACTTATGTTAAATTAGATATTCCTTATTCAAAACTAATGAAAAAGGTTTCCATACAAATTTTATATATATTATTTACCCTGTAAGATCCATATAGGATTATTCACATAGATATACATTTTCACTTCTAGACTTCCTGACTTTAAATCTCTTTTTTTTTCTTTTTTTTCATTGACTACGAATATCAAACCACCTGGGACAGACAATATGCCAGTAGGTTTTGTGAAATGTGTTGAAATTTTGAAGCTTTTTATTTTCTTATTTTCGTTAATTATCCCTAGAATACTGAATGGACTACTAAACTAAAGGCGTTAAGTTAGAGTTCAAATCTTTACGCATATATAGTTGGATATTTTACAAACACTTACTGCATATGGTTACCTTTTGCTTATTGATTTTTATCGTGATTCCTTTTTGTTATAATTTGTAACCCTTCCAACTTCTTACGGAGTATATTATATCGACTCCACTTGTATCCATACTTTTTTTATATTTGATAAATTAATGGTTGGCCTGAATATGTGGAAAAGTGTTCCAGCGGCGTACCGTATAAGGCTACTTGCGGTATCATTTCTATAGATACAAGATATGAATGATAAAGGTATTTAAAACCACGAGAACTGCTATAATCCAGTTCGGATCCAATATCACGAGTGTAACTCGTAGGACATTGACACTTTCTTATTTATCTGTTCTACCAAACCGATTGACTCTGGGTGATAAAATATGGTATTGGTTTTCTTAATGGAAAGGAATTCACACAACGAGTTAAGGAAATTATTATTGATTTACACCACCCGAGTCAGAGATTATCATGTGTTGAATTCCATACTGATGTAGCATCATAAATATTCCTAGCTCACTCAATTGCGGTGTTTGTCTTTTAGTGCTATTAATTCTATATAACGTGTCAAGGCAACCATTAACACTAAGAGGTGTTTATTTCCTCTGTCAGACTCGTAACTCTGTTAATAAATCTACGAGTATTCTTTCAAGGATTGATTTGGCACGGATAGGCCCCTAAACTGACAGGCGTCTTAGTGGGTCCCTTGTTTTCATGACACATGTTACGATTAGTTATGTGCTTTTTATATCTGTAAGCATTGTAGGCCTGTAAAATAGTGATTTGGCTTTCTGTGACATAATAGAGAACCCTGGATGACCATGTAATGGATTGGAATGCAACCAGTTTAAGACGATTGGTATGAAAGAGATTATTACTACTACCTGGTCGTTAGTCACCTGCTGTGTTCTACGGATTTTCCTCGTCACGGACCTACATATAATATTACATTTGATTACATAATTCTGCTACACATACTTTAATATACTTTTGCTTTAGGATTTCTGTTCTAAGTGTTTATTGTTTTGCTTAGTTGCTGACCCTTGCTTTGTTCAGTTTGTAACAGTTCAGCGCTCCAACCCAGGTATTCAATGTTCACGATCTCTTGGGTTAATGAATTTTCTTGTTCAGATGCGGTTAATAGGCACGGATGTTTCTATACCTTTTAGTCCAACTAATGGTTCTTTGCAGGATGGTGCGGGATTGCGGGAAAATGCGTCAGCTATGATATTTGCTTTCCCAGGTAGATATCTTAACTTGGCTCCAAAGGCCTGAATGATCATATGGCGCCGAGTTCCTTTGGGACTGTGATTAAAGCCTTTGAAAAACTCGGTAAGGGACTTATGGTCAGTAAGGACTCTAACAGGATAGCCGTAGATTATGAACTTAAAATGTACTAGTGAGTTAACGATTCCATAGCCTTTCCTCGCCTATTACTGCATATTTACTTTCAGAGGGCTTTAGTTTACGTGACTAAAAAGCTATAGGAAAGAACTGTTTATCATATTGCTGAAGTAGTACCCCTCTTACCCCTTGGTCTGAGGCGTCTGTTGCAATAAAAAAAAATTCCTTATTTAAATCAGGGATTTTTAAGATAGGTGAGCTGCATAATTCCAATTTTAAGATATCGAACGCCTGTTGATGCTTTCAGACCGTCTCTCCGGTCGAGATCAAGACCTAAAGACCGAGACCTTTTCGGTCACCGAGACCCTTTTGTTGAACGGGCCCAGACGGATGTTGCCTTGTTAAACTTCACTGTTGGTTAACGCCCCCTGGTGGATGAGAAGGGCGAGAGGCGTTGGGGGTAATGGGTTATGGGGAATGGGTAGGGGTATTGCGTATTGTTTGTTTATTTCAATTTGTGTCTTTGCAGGTCCTCGATAAAGGGCAGTCTGATCACTTTCAAGAAGTTAATCATCATTTCTTTGGTCTCATTTTTTAGTATTGTTCTCTCTCTCTCTCTCTCTCTCTCTCTCTCAATTTTGGATGTTGGGTACATTTAGGAGGTATCAGTGTAATTGTGTCTATTTACATTTTGTGAGTATGGAAGTTATTTTCTCCAAGTACAGAATATGGAGGACATGTTCAAAGTCTCATGGTATGTATAGGTTTTCAGAAAATATGAACGTGAATTTTTTGGGG
Source organism: Macrobrachium nipponense (assembly GCF_015104395.2). Lineage (NCBI taxonomy): Eukaryota > Metazoa > Arthropoda > Malacostraca > Decapoda > Palaemonidae > Macrobrachium > Macrobrachium nipponense. The sequence goes on along the minus strand of NC_061095.1, from coordinate 27,373,147 downwards.
CGGAGGGGTAGAGAGAAAGGGACCTTTGAGGGGGGAGGGGAGGAGGAGGTTGCTAAGCCGTTTGGGATATTATTGATTCAAGGAACCGAAACAGTAGGCTTTTGTGACTAACTTTAATCTTTGATTTTATAGAGGAATCATGATTAGAGTTTATCTCCTCCTAACCAAAAAGATTTTTTCTTTGCAACTTAACAACTAACCGACTTTGGTGGGTAAATCATGTGTCCTCAAGGGAGTTTTACTTTGGCGGAGGTTTGCTCTCTCTGCGTATTATTATTATTTTTTTTGTGTGCATGTTAGGACTTAAGCAGTTTGAAATTTACACTATTATTTATATGAATATCTGCAAGTGTAGTGATTCGAGTCACTGTTTTTTTCAGTTATATATGCATACACACATATATTTATATATTTATATACAGGATTATATATATATATATATATATATATATATATATATATATATATATATATATATCTATATATATTATATATATATAGTTTAAATTTCGTCTCTGTTGTTAGTTGGTTGGCTGAAATTGTGATGTGAACGAGATGTGGATTATGAAACCAAGTAATTCTTTTTCATACTAAAAATGATATATAATGCGTAGCATATCAGAATAAGAAATGATATATTATTATGTCCTCAAAGTACATCAGTTCCTTGTACTTGTTGCTTACTTAGACTTCTAAATGGAGTCTGCAGTGACGTATGGGCTTATATTTTCACTGTCCGGTCGTCAGGGTAAGTTACGTTGCTGGACATAGGAAGTGCAGAGGAGGTGGGGGGAGGGGAGGAGGAGAGTCTCCCCTCTTTCCCCTCTCTTTGAGAGAGAGGGAAGGGGTAATCCTCTCTCTCTTTGACACCTCAAGAAAAACCTGTGACAGCTGAAAGCTATCTTATGACGTTAGGGGGCTTTCGCTCTGCACTTGCACAACCGCGTGTTACCATACTCCCGTGCTTCGCAACGCTTTGAGAGAGAGAGAGAGCAAATAAATCATACATTCGGCTATCTGAAATCTGAAATCTGAGAGAGAGAGAGAGAGAGAGAGAGAGAGAGAGAGAGAGAGAGAGAGAGAGAGAGAGAGAGCAAATAAATCATACATTCGGCTATCTGAAATCTGAGAGAGAGAGAGAGAGAGAGAGAGAGAGAGAGTCTATGTGTGTAAGATTTGATTCAAAGTTCATGAGGTGCAAATTACTGAAGATTATTACCGTAATTATATTCCACAATAGACAAAACATATAACCTACACGTTTCTTGCACACATCAAGAGATGGCATCAAGATCAGCAACACTAATCGATTAAATTTAACGGCAGACGAGGAAGCCTTCGAGGGCAAACTGAAAAGGGAAGACATATATATATATATATATATATATATATATATATATATATATATATATCTATATATTGTGACGTTTATAGATCGTTCGTCTACCCCGCAATTAACTAAATAATTTGATTTGGAAAACGGCAGCCATTTCTTTAGAATATCAGCTGATTTTTTAGTAACCGCGGGAAACCCAAAAACCCCCCGGCCAGCTAGAGATAGGAAGTTTGCCCCAGTTGGGGGAAAGAGTTTCTTATCGCTTGTAGGGGACGTATCTCAAAAGGGAAGGGTGTAGGCAAGATTGGTACTTCTTAGACCTATACCTTAAGCTCTCTTTCCTGTGACCCCTCTGCTGGCTGTATGCTTGTTTTCCAGGATTTATTTGCCTTTAATCGTGGGGGGTTAAGCTGACCTCCAACCCCCAAAGCAAACCCAACTGAATTCTGTCTCAGTCGCTGCGAGACGTGATCTCGGACAGGGGTCAAATTACCTGCCTTCCTTTAGGCCTACCCAGGGCGTGAGTGGCGCGCCGATGACCCAGGCCTCAGACAAAGGGGCCCCCATACTTTCCTACAAAGAGCCACATTTTCTTCAAAGGTCCACACTGAACACACATCCAGGTACGTCTTGTGGAACAGCATATTGCCAGTCTCTCCAACCTATTTATCATTGTGATCCTCATTCTCCCAATCAATTTCCAGCAACAAAAGGAATTCATCCCTTTTTGGTTTCCCTCTCACTGCCTCATGGCCCGCATGCTTCCCCTTGTGTGATCGTCCCAGACCAATGGAGTCATTGCATACTTCAGTGAAACCTTAAAAGTTCCTTCTCCCAGTATTAGAGAATTAATTAATCAAAGCAAGAAGTCACTTTCCTTTTATCTCGTTTAATCTGGGATTCTTTTCCAGATTCCATGAGTCACGTGCCGTCTCTCTGCCGCAAGTGTGCATTAACCCAAGTGAATGAAAATCAGCTTGAATTGAATGAGACTATAAGCCCCAACGTGGGGGCCAATATCATTTAACTTTTCTTCCAGGCCAGCACGGGCTTTTTTTTGTAAATAAATAGTTTTAAAGTAACGAGCTGAGTTTTCTGGCGACCTTCCCTCTAAAGAAAGAAATCAATAATAATCAGTTTACGGTAAGTTCAAGCAATTCCCTCTTGAAATCCCTCAATTATTTTCCGTTTACGTATCTAGTCTCTCAACAAGGCCCTATATACGTAACATTGTCGACCTCGCCGAGGATCGAATCTGGGCTTGCTTAAAAGCTTGTAAATCGCGTTATCCTTGTAAAACGTAAACTGTAAATTATTTTACAAAAAGTAAATCAAGCACACTTGCAGGGAAAGAAAGACACACGACTCACGGTAAGGTATTCCATTCATTAACCCTTAAACGCCGGAGCGGTAAATAAAAAAATGACTCCCGTATGCCGGAGGGGTTTGAGAGTGAGCGCGTAAGCGGAAAAATATTTTTTTCAAAAAATCACAGCGCGCTTAGTTTTCAAGATTAAGAGTTCATTTTTGGCTCCTTTTTTTGTCATTGCTTGAAGTTTAGTATGCAACCATCAGAAATGAAAAAATTATCATTATCATATATAAATAATGCGATATATGATAGCGCAAAAACGAAATTTCATATATAATTGTATTCAAATCGCGCTGTGCGCAAAACGGTTGAAGGTAACAAGTTACTTTTTTTTTTCGTTGTAATGTGCACTAAATTGCGATCATTTTGATATATAACACATTGTAAAAACGATAAAAGCAACACAGAGAAAATATTATCACAAAATAATGCATGAATTCGTAACGCGCTTACGTAAACACATATTTTTTTCAAAAATTCACCATAATCTAAATATTGTCCTAGAGACTTCCAATATGTTTTCAGAATGAAGACAAATGATTGAATATTACTATACTGTAAGAATATTAGCTTACAAGTGCAGTTTTCGACCATATCTGACGAGCTAAAGTTGACCGAATGTCGAATTTTTATATATATATTTTTTTATATGCAATTATATCGGAAATAAGAAAAGCTACAACTTTCAAATATTTTTCGTTTTATTCTACATGAAATTGCGCACATTTTCATATATAAAACTCTATGAAATGCCTAATATGAAACGGAGCAAATATTCCGAGAATGGGACTTACGCATTTTGGGGGGGGGGGGAGGGGGGGGGGAGTCGGACTAGATTTGTGGCGGAGAATCCGCGCGCGGAGGGAAGGAAAGTTTTTTTTTTAAAAATTCACCATAAATTTAAATATTGTGCTAGAGACTTCGAATTTGTTTCACGATGAAGATAAATGACTGAATATTACTAGGACTGTAAGAGTTTTTATCTTACAATTGCGTTTTCGACCATTTTCGGTAGAGTCAAATTTGACCGACGTGGTTTTTTTTCTATTTATCGTGATTTATATGCAAATATTTCGAAAATGAGAATAGCTACAACCTTCAACTATTTATTGTTGTATTATACATGAAATTGCGCACATTTTCATATATAAAACGTTATGTAACGGCTAATTTAAAATGGTGCAAACATTACCACAATCGCACGTATGATTTTTTCGGAAGAGTTACCGCGCGGACGTAAAGAAAATGTTATTTTTTTCATAAATTCACCATAAATCGAAATATTGTGCTAGAGACTTCCAATTTGTTGCAAAATTAAGGTAAATGCTTGAATATTACTAGAATATAGGCGTTTTAGCTTACAATTGCGTTTTTCGACCATTTCGGTAGAGTAAAAATTGACCGAAGTTGAAAATTTGTCACTTATCATTTTTTTATATGAAAATATTTCAAAATTGATAAAAGCTACAACCATGGGTTGTTTTTAGTTGTATTGTGCATGAAATTGCGCACATTTTCATATATAAAACTTTATGTAACGGCTAATTTAAAATGGTGCAAACATTACCACAATCGCATGTATGATTATTTTCGGAAGAGTTACCGCGCGGACGTAAGGAAAAAGTTTTTTCATAAATTCACCATAAATCGACATATTGTGCTAGACACTTCCAATTAGTTGCAAAATTAAGTTAAATGATTGAATATTACTAAAACATAAGAGTTTTAGCTTACAATTGCGTTTTTTCGACCATTTCGGTAGAGTCAAAGTTGACCGAAGGTTGAAATTTTGGCACTTATCGTTATTTATAGAAAATAATCTTAAACTGATAAAAGCTACAATCATGAGTATTTTTTTTGTATTCTACAATAAAAATGCGCACATTTTCATATATAATCTCTATGTAACGGCTAATTTAAAATGGTACAAAAATTATGTCAAAGTGACGAAATAATTTCAGAGATGTGTCACATATACTTTTTAGTGCGGCAAGAAAGAAATTCGCGCTTGCGCGCCTGCGTAACGATTGTAAACAAAACAACAACCTTGATCCGTGAACTCCAGCATCCCCCAAGGCGCGTGATTCAAGAGTTTTCGGCTGGTAGGCCTAAAAGTATTTTTCCGCGAATTTTTAAAAAAACTTTTGTATGTCGACGTAAAATACGTCCAGTCGGCGGCACCCGAGAGACAAAAATGTCGACGTAAAATACGTCCAGTCGGCGTTTAAGGGTTAATATGATTATTCTATAACCAATGTTAGCTTAAGGTACGTTTAAGTATTTTTATTGTAGAAGTGTTTAAAAGAGCTAGTAGAAATCTTATTATTGTAACGGCGAACGCGCCAGAAGCTTTATTTTAGCGGCGAGCAAACAATTTGCCCCGCGAATTTCTGTTACTTTGTGCTGTCCTCGTAGGAGCTCTCACGAACACGTGGTGCAGATAGATGCCAGAAAGAAGAAACCAGATCAAAACTAGGAAGTGCTTTGCCAGGGTTTATTGCTGTGTTTGAAAGCCTAGCTAGTTAGGAGTGTTTTTACTAATAGTTACGGCAAAAGAAATTTCAAAAGTGTACAATTCTTTGTCTGTGATATGTTAGGGAATCCATTTTAACTAGTTTTTCATTCCAAGTGTTGGTAACCGCTTACCTCTCGGCTAATTCAGCTTCGCGCTCTCTCGCGCCTGCGCGGTCTCAACCAACCTTCGTCTCATTCACAGCGGCAGCCATGTTTTATCCCTTTAAACATTACCTAAACAATTTAAGCAAAGTAACGTAAGTCTCAAAGTTTTAACGTAATAATATCGATCTTGGTACTAGTATCTATCGTCCTGCCAGAAAAATTAACGTAATTCGCCTTGAATAAGAAAGTAGTATTTTGTGTTGTAAATTGCCTTCGCATTTACAGAGAATCAGCTGATTCGCCCGCGCTGGTCAGCTCTCCTCACATGTTTCACCTCGCATCGCTCACTCGCGCGCTGAGCGAAGTTTCATTTCACTTCGCACTTAACGTAACCTCATTTACAATTGTTTGCTAACATCGTTTTTAAAATCCCTTACCGTCATTTCACTGTTCACGGGACCTAGTATCTTACATAAAGTTAACGTAAATCTCAAGTAGAGTAAATCACAAGAATTGTTAACGTAAAACGCGTCTTTGTAAAATTCATATTGAAACGCAAATCATTTCATAAGCGCAAGCCGCTAACATTAACGTAAACATCGTTCACCGCGAGCGCGTTATCATTTTCATAAAACGTTATCCAAAAGCAATTCTTTCATTAAAAACGTTAACGTAAGTAGATAATTTAACGCAAGTTGCGTCATATTAAACGAACATTAGTAGTTCAATTCAAATATAAGGGAGTTCATTCATATATCATTTTTCACCCTCTCCGAGAGAGAGAGAGAGAGAGAGAGAGAGAGAGAGAGAGAGAGAGAGAGAACCAGAATCCATTATTCACGAAGCCAAGAGTACTACATCTTACCATTAATTATAGCATGCCGAATTAACCTTATTTTAGTCTCTTGTGTCTTTCATTTACACAGCGTGATACGTACGCGCATGTGTCCATTGCAGTTTGCAAGCATTTATTTATTTCATTTATCGAGTACTTCAGCGAGGGACTGAGCATTCCTAAAATTTCCATTACCTGTCGTTGCCCGAGTGGTCTTTTCATTTTCTTTATCACGAAAGACTTGCGTATACCGCAAGCACAATTCGCACAGTGTGCCACGCAAATTCATTACTTCCAGACAGGGAAGTCGTTACCAGTTTAGGACTGGCCACCACCAGTGCACGTCAGGTCTTACCATTTCACAGTGCCACTAATTCTTGACACTGTCCATCGACTGGCTGCTGAAGTACTCCCACCTTTTACTTTCTCTCCTCCACTATTACCCTCTGCCATGAGCAGTGCCATTTCACTTCAGTATATTTAAGTATACTGCATGTAGTGTCCGGGACACACCAGCACGATACCAGTGCTCCAAGGAACGCCTCCATAAGTGCCATTGCACCTGTACAGGCCGTACAGGTAGCCATTAAACCTGCGTGTCCGTCCTTACGGAACGCCCAAATAATTAGTGTATCCGTGTACAAGGTCAGTGATCCTTCGGAACACTCAACAAGGGAACGCCTCCCAGAAGTGCCGCAATACCAGCCCTAAGTGCTGACAAACCTGCGTGTTCCGTCCTTACGGAACGCCCAATTCATTAATGTCCTGTGTACGAGGATCAGTGATCCTTCGGCCAACCAATCAGGGAACGCCTCCCGAAGTGCCGCAATACCAGCACTACTAGTGCTGCCCAAGGAACGCCTCCTCATAAGTGCCGCGCACCTGTACAGACGTACAGGTAGCCCTATACCTGCGTGTCCGTCCTACGGAACGCTCATTCATTATAGAGTATCCACCATTTTGGATCACTGAACCAAGGAACGCCTCCTCATAAGTGCCGTGCACCTGTATTGGACCTACAGGTAGCCCATTCCAGCGTCTCCCAACTTAGGAACGCCCTTAAGTGTGACGTACGCCGTACACTCCATTGATTTTTTCACCTCTTTAGAAGGTGCCAATCCAGAAGTGCCACCAACTTACGGGACACTTCCCAAGTGCCACAGAGCACCCAGTCTTCTCAGACTTTTTCTCTACCACGTCGCAGAACACCTCCCAAGTGAGTGCCACTTTCCACAGTAGGCACTCCTATTCCATTCAGTACCCTTTCCTGGCCATTATTTTTCATTTCTTCCGAGCCTCTACTGTAGCCTAAGGGAAATGTCTTCCCCTGCTTCCCGCGACTTCTTTGCCAGAGAGCTAGAGAAGCTCGGAGCCCTCATAACTCTGGGCAGGGAGGCTGGTTACACTGGACCAGCACTTGACCAGTGGATAAAGACGCAGCAGGCTGCTGCGCGCCAGCAGGGAAAGGAAGAAAGAGAAGCAGAGAGGAAAGCCGCAGAAGCAGAGAGAAAAGAAAGAGAAGCAGAGAGAAAGCATGAGCTAGCTCTCCTAGATGACGCAATCTCTCTGCTAGTTTCCAAGCCCCAGACCATGAGCTGGACTCCCGGTAAGAGGTGGTTGCGGAGGTTCTGCACCACTTGTTGTGTGCGTGGGCATGCTGTGGATTCCGACCAGTGCCCAAGTCGGTCTCTACCTTGGGAGGAAGAGCTTCCAGGGTGAACTTCTCCAAGGCTACCATGTAGCCCTGCCTGATGAACAGTCTCCTACGGCCTATCAGTGGTACAAGTCATGGCCGACACCGAAGCCCAGGTCTCCCTTATTTCCAGAAAGGCATTGCCTAGGGGTGCCAAAATCCAGACGAACGAAGAAATTCAGTTTGAATGGATTGACGGTAACCTCTATTCTGTTCCTTCGGTCCTTCTGAATGTAAAATGCCCTTTCTGGACCAGGAGACCAGGGAAACCACATTGTGCCGCCTGGGCGTAGTTGACCAATTTCATGATGTTTTATCAGGTGATATTGGGCCGAGATCTACTAAAGCCGTATCTCCCCTGGACGCAGCAGCTCCCACTACCAGATGCACCGGACACCTGCAGCATGCCAGATAACCACACCTCAATTTTAGGTTCAGAGGCTAGTGCCTCCGATGTCCCCGACATCCTGTCTATTTGCGAACCTGGCCCTGACCCAGTGTCAGAGACCGAAGTTTCTTCCGCACCATCTCAGCCTCTTACCACTTTACCGCCTACCTCCTCCCCAACTTTGGAAGAGGAAAAGGTAAGACCACCAGTTGACCCCGGACTTGTTTCCGAGGGTGATCCAACAGAGGACTCTTCACCTGTGCCAGAGCACACTGCCAGCCTTGTGACTCCGCAGATTCGCAACCTGTGGGGGGCCATCTCGGCCTTATCATCCAGTGCCACGGAAGAGGTTCTGGAACAAGTTCTGCCGAGACTGTGGCCGCAAGGGTCACATGTCTGCCAACTACGGAGGGTGCGCGAACCACAATATTCCTGCCGTCGCAATGGCCATTACTAATCCTTCTTCTCTAGGACCCCCAGCTAAGGGCCCTATAACTGTCGCACCCCTCCAAAGTCATTATCAGCCAAGCCACGTCAGAGCCTACGACGACTCTGGCGCTCAAGTCTCCCTGATACGGGAAGACCGAATCCCCCGAGGGGCTAACATTGATAGACGTCGATTGATCACCATTGAAGGTATCAATCACATTAAACTGATCCTTCCGACCGTCCAATTGAGGGTCACCAGACCTCATTTTTTTTTTCCAGAATTATTACCCTTGCAGTTGCAAGCTACATTCCAGGAGGTTACGACCTCCTCCTAGGGCAAGACATGAAGTCTCCCTCGCATTCCAAAAAGCCTAGGGGTCCTAACCCCACAACGAATCACTCCAAAGCAAGGAGTCATCGAAGTTGCTTACTTCCTCCAGAAGTAACGTCCACCAACAGTCTCCCCCGCTACCAAGGAGGGAGATTGATCATTCACAGTTCCGTTGCAAAACCTGCAACGTAATAGGGCACTCCACGAATTGGCCTAGGTGCCCTAGCAAACTACCAGCAGCGGACACTGTCCATTTTCCACAAGGCCTAGCCTTCAACAAGAGACAGGAGCCTCTGTCTCCCATTTCCAAGGGCACGCTGAGAGGTATTGCACCTCCGGTACCCGTCACAGGTCCAGTCGACTCAACTCTCTGCCAGTGCCACTTGGCAGCACTGAGCAGTGCCAAGCTCCGTCCAGCCTGGACGTAGAGCCACCACCGAACTTGACCTCTGCGCCTGGCCCCGAGCTAGCGCCGGCGCCTAACCTTATCAAGGATCCTCCTACAGGAGATCCTCCAACAGGCATGGAGCTTACCACAGCCCATGGCCAATCACTAGTTCCTTCTTCTTCATCCTTACCTCTGTCGCCCGAGGATGAACCTCCGGCAGACCTTACCTTTGTACCTCCTCTGGAAAACCAGGAACTGCCCGACCAGGAGTCAGCCTGGAGTTTTCCCCTCACGACGGTTGCCGCAGCAGCCGGAGTGAGGGCCTCCCCTGCAGTAGGTTCCACCTCTACGACGGTTGCTGCAGAGACCGAAGTAGGGTGTTCTCCTGAAATCCTTCAGGCTACCGCTGCCTCAGCTCCTGCCGGCGTTTCTGGCCTTACCCCAGAGTCGTTGCCTCCGTCTACTCCTAGGACTGGTATAGCCAGGTCCTGGAGGAATAAGAAGAAGAAGAAGGGACGTAATTAACATATTAACAAAAAGAGCCACATGCTCTCCTTGACACCTGTGCCCGAGGTACAGTGTCGCATTCATTTGCAGAATGATCCTGGCACCTACCCAGAGAAGGTAGCCAGCCCGATCCCTGCCAGTAGCACTAACCCTCTAACCCCTAGCCATTGTAATACTAACCCTCACTTAAATATAATTACCTCATTGCATTTCCCTCCTGGTAAATTAACCACTCATCATCCCCACGCATCATTACCTCTCATTATGTATTTTAACAGTTCCGTCGCTGAACTACTGCTGTGCGTACCACACTCTGGAATGATTGCGTCTTCATTTAACTGTATTGAGTAGGTTAGGCTAATGATTTAGTACCAGGGCATTAGGTTAGTAAGCAAGTAGAATTTTCAAAGTAACCTTATCTAGGGGTAGAGTAGACTGTCGTCACAAGACAACCCGTAGTTATTAATTAGGCTAGACTACATCACTAAATTAAGTTAGTACACTTAGCATCTTTGCCTATAAGTTAGGTAGGCCACTGTAGTTAGCTGTATCGCTGCTCAAAAAAAAAACTTCAAGTTGGAGTAGGAGAACGGGGTAGTCGAGACGATCAATTTATTTAAGCCAAGACCTTCACACCCGAAAGGGAGTGAATGCCTTCTTAACAGGGGGAGCTGTGACGTTTATAGATCGTTCGTCTACCCCGCAATTAACTAAATAATTTGATTTGGAAAACGGCAGCCATTTCTTTAGAATATCAGCTGATTTTTAGTAACCGCGGGAAACCCAAAACCCGCCAGCTAGAGATAGGAAGTTCCCCAGTTGGGGGAAAAGAGTTCTATCAGCTGTAGGGACGTATCTCAAAAGGGAAGGGTGTAGGCAGATTGGTACTTCTTAGACCTATACCTTAAGCTCTCTTTCCTGTGACCCCTCTGCTGGCTGTATGCTTGTTTTCCAGGATTTGCCTTTGATCGTGGGGGGTTAAGCTGACCTCCAACCCCCAAGCAACCCAACTGAATTCTGTCTCAGTCGGCTGCGAGACGTGATCTCGGACAGGGGTCAAATTACCTGCCTTCCTTTAGGCCCTACCCAGGGCGTGAGTGGCGCACCGATGACCCAGGCCTCAGACAAAGGGGCCCCCATACTTTCCTACAAAGAGCCACATTTTCTTCAAAGGTCCACACTGAACACGACATCCAGGTACGTCTTGTGGAACAGCATATTGCCAGTCTCTCCCAACCTATTATCATTGTGATCCTCATTCTCCCAATCAATTTCCAGCAACAAAAGGAATTCATCCCTTTGTTCCCTCTCACTGCCTCATGGCCGCATGCTTCCCCTTGTGTGATCGTCCCAGACCAATGGAGTCATTGCATACTTCAGTGAAACCTTAAAAGTTCCTTCTCCCCAGTATTAGAGAATTAATTAATCAAAGCAAGAAGTCACTTTTCCTTTTATCTCGTTTAATCTGGGATTCTTTTCCAGATTCCATGAGTCACGTGCCGTCTCTCTGCCGCAAGTGTGCATTAACCAAGTGAATGAAAATCAGCTTGAATTGAATGAGACTATAAGCCCCAACGTGGGGGCCAATATCATTTAACTTTTCTCCAGGCCAGCACGGGCTTTTTTTGTAAATAATAGTTTTTAAAGTACGAGCTGAGTTTTCTGGCGACCTTCCCTCTAAAGAAAGAAATCAATAATAATCAGTTTACGGTAAGTTCAAGCAATTCCCTCTTGAAACCTCAATTATTTCCGTTTACGTATCTAGTCTCCTCACAAGGCCCTATATACGTAACAATATATATATATATATATATATATATATATATATATATATATATATCTTATATATATATATATATATATAAGAGCAAAGCGCAGCCACCACTATGAGAATCCTACATTCTATAAATAACCATCATCACACTGCTTACTGAGTCCAGACACATTGGACAACTAGCAGGCGAAATGCTGCCAGGCACAATGGAGATACCAATGTCGGGTATGAAACTAGATTGTTTATTTGATGGGGAGGTAGAGCAGAACATAAAAAAAAAGGAAGATAAATACAGCATAAAACAGAAGGGTAAATAAATCCTCAGTACCGTCAAAAATGTCGACATAAGCACAACTTTCCTGAGAGAGAGTAACCATATTTCAGTTGGTAAAGCGGGCTGCGTTCTTAAGTCCAAATTATGAAAAGCGGAAATGAAACAGATGTGGTTTATCTAGACTTTGCATAAGCTTTTGACAAGGTAGACCATAATATATTAGCGAAGAAAATTAGAAAACACAATATCGTGGATAAAGTAGGAAGATGGTTAAAAGAATTTTTACACAACAGAAAACAGATAGTTATTGCAAACGATGAGAAATCGGATGAAGCCAAGGTAATATCCGGTGTGCCACAAGGTACGGTGTTAGCTGCAATACTGTTTGTTATTATGATTGAAGACATAGACAGTAATGTTAAGGATTCGGTAGTGAGTAGTTTCGCTGATGACACAAGAATAAGTAGAGAAATTACTTGTGATGAAGATAGGAACCCTCTACAAAGAGACCTTAACAAAGTATATGATTGGGCAGAGGTAAATAGGATGGTATTTAACTCTGATAAATTTGAATCAATAAATTATGGAGACAGAGAAGGAAAGGGGACCTAATAATGAGACAATCACAAATAAGGAAGCAGTTCAGGACCTTGGTGTGATGATGAATAGAAACATGTTATGCAATGATCAAATAGCAATTCTTTTGGCAAAATGTAAAGCAAAAATGGGAATGTTGTTACGGCACTTCAAAACAAGAAAAGCTGAACACACGATTATGCTTTATAAAACATATGTTCGTAGTCCACTTGAATATTGCAATATGATATGGTACCCACACTATCAAAAGGATATTGCACAAATAGAGTGTGTACAAAGGTCCTTTACAGCTAGAATAGAAGAAGTTAAGGACCTTGACTACTGGGAAAGACTACAATCCTTAAAATTATATAGTCTAGAAAGGAGAAGAGAACGCTACATGATAATTCAGGCATGGAAACAGATAGAAGGAATAGCAGAAAACATCATGGAACTAAAAATATCAGAAAGAGCAAGCAGAGGTAGATTAATAGTGCCCAAAACTATACCAGGAAAAATAAAGAAAGCACACAGGACATTAATCCACTACGCACCAGCATCGATAATGCAGCGTCTATTCAATGCGTTGCCAGCTCATCTGAGGAATATATCAGGAGTGAGTGTAGATGTGTTTAAGAATAAGCTCGACAAATATCTAAACTGCATCCCAGACCATCCAACATTGGAAGATGCAAAATATACCGGAAGATGTACTAGCAACTCTCTGGTAGACATTAGAGGTGCCTCACACTGAGGGACCTGGGGCAACCCGAACGAACTGTAAGGTCTGTAAGGTAAGGTAAGGTAGGGATGTCTTCTGTTAAGACGTTCATTAGGCTAAGCTTTCAATGTGTCACTATAACCCTTAGTTTCAATCAAAGATGGACGTAACTCCGAAAACAATAAGTATAAAGTAATGCCTTGACAATCGGACGATCTACAAGCTTCAAGTTAAGGTTAAAATTTGCAAACAGCAAGACTAAAATAAAATACATGTGAATAACATTCCAAACACAAAATAACCCGTGGCAGCTAAAATCAAGAATAAACTACGACAACGACCAATATTAACAATACTGACAATTTCAAGAACAGTTTCCTCTAATACAAGCCATCCTTCATATGTGGGGCGTCAGCCGAGTCTAAACAGTATATACATACATACATACATACATACTACATACATACATATCTATATATATATATATATATATATATATATATATATATATATATATATATATATATATATATATATATATATATATATATATATATATATATATATATATATGTTACCTACCCGCTGACACCTATTACCAGCGAAGGTATTTAACATTCTGGTATGCGTTTAGCCATTGCGTTAAGACGAACTGGTTACACTCAATCTCTCACCCCCCCCCCCCCTTCTCTCTCTCTCTCTCTCTCTCTCTCTCTCTCTACTCTCTCTCTCTCCATTCTATCAGGTCATTAAATTAGAGCCGGGGTTACAAAAAATATAATATTTATTCAAAGTAAAGTACTATTTGAATAACTCAAATTCTTACAGGATCAACAATGGAAAGATAATAATTCAAGTCTCACAGACAAACCACTCAGATAACCCCCCGGTATTTAAATGTCTCAATCAGTAATTAGTCACACCAATTATCTCTTCTCCAAAATACAATCCCCTCACTAGGACACTCGGTCATCTCACTAGAACCGCCCATTACAGCCTGGAAAATCACACACTGTTCAAGGAAACTCTTTGGCACATGCCATCGTGGCTCTGCCTTTCTCGCACAGACCTCTCCATAAGTCTCCCATAGTTTTGGCTAAAGATGCCATTATGAACGGAAGAGGCGCGCACGTACACACGAACTCACACTCTTCGCCAACACCCGAATTAACTGGTCATAGCCAGCTTTCAAAGGCACTTTGAACAAGCCCTTGTGAACTCACATAACTACAGAAAGAACGTTGAACCGCTTAAATAAGCATCTTCGTATCACACCATCCCAGAAATGATTGATCAGCTTTATCAGGTCATCGCTTCGGACTCTGTCTCCATGGGAAGTTAAAAACAATGAATCTGCGCATTCTAAAAAAAGTCACAGCACATCACAATGGCATATTAAATATATTATTAATTATAGCCCTCTTTCATCTAACATATATATATCATATATATATATATATATATATATATATATATATATATTAAATTATATATATTATAATTTTTATTATATATATATATATATATATATTATATACATATTCTAATACATAATATAATATATCTAATATATAATATAATTATAATATAATAATTATATATATATATAAAAGACAGACAGCTAAATTTTAATGTCGGACTATATGCACAGCAGATCAATAACAGGATCTAGAGACAAATAATACTTAGTGTTCTTTTTCTTCAATAAAAGCAACTAAAATAACATATTAGCCCCTCTCTCTCTCTCTCTCTCTCTCTCTCTCTCTCTCTCTCTCTCACCTGGAAAATTAGCAAACGGGATAAGGATCTATTTGTTACCAATGTATAAAAAATATGTTCTGAACCACAAGGTTTACCTCGGGCTGCACATCTGCACATGTCCTTCGAGTGTTTTGGAGAGAGAGAGAGAGAGGAGAGAGAAAAATGTTTCCTTGTTTATCTCTTGGGCATGGCCTAAGAATAACCCTTGAATTCTTTTGACAACAAAAAATTAACAAATCGGAACTAAAAAGCGTTCCCAATTTAAAACTGATGTAATCCCAGAAAAATCCAAGTATATATACATATAATATTATTATTATCATATATATATATATATATATATATATATATATATATATATATATATATATATATATATATAGAGAGAGAGAAACAGCAAAAGAGCCCCTCAAGGGCGCAGGAGGTAAATGTG
>NC_061095.1:27350012-27357210 GCF_015104395.2 Macrobrachium nipponense | reverse complement strand
TACAATCAGGCGTTCCTACTCTTTGCTCTCATCCAAACGTCAATGAAAAACTTTGCCAGAAGTCGTGTATGGCAACGAGCTTTTTTTCTCATGGAACATCCTAGAAACGAAGCATTCCACAGCCATCATTTTGGAATCAAACTTTGCAGGTATCTCGGGGTTTTGATCGTTACCGTATCAAAAGAAGGTTAAATTTAGCCATGTATTTTTTCAGTGAGACGAAATTAGTAGAACTTTATATGTATTGGATATGTCTAATGGAGGTTTCAATCATCTCATCTTTTGGAAATTCCTGGCAAAAGTTACATTAAAAAATATTTGAGCCATCTCTCTCTCTCTCTCTCTCTCTCTCTCTCTCTCTCTCTCTCGTCCTCTCGTTTTCTCTCTCTCTCTCTGCCTCTCACTTCTCTCTCTCTGTGTGTGTGTCAGAAACCTACATACACACAAACCTAGGCACACGCCCACACAAAGAGTGCTAAAATTCACTAATTATAGAGAACTGTTTTTACGAGATTATGTCATTCACAAGTAAAGTAATATTTACCTGTATACAGTTAACTCACAATAATTGCAATTGCTGAACATAAGATAGTAATACTTTACCTGTATATCATGGTATTTCCTTTGGTCTCGAAGGAATTAAGGCTCATAGTCTTCCCGGTGTAAAGTGTAATCTAGAGTCAGCTGCTTTCGAATCAAGAGGCAGTTGTGTAGTGATGATGTCCTTGAAACCCCAAGGCAAAGTGGTCATCTAAGCAGGTCCTAACCATTAGGAACAGCTGTCCTACGATAGCAGAATGGAAATCATTTAAAATGAAATAATTGAAAATTTGCTCCATCATAAAAAAGCACAAGCCGCATTTGTTATCCTTGGCCATGTCGAGAAAGTAAATCTTAAAATGGAGGCTGCTAAGTGTTCCAAAACTACAACATTAAAAGTCTTCATAATTTTTATGCGTTGACTTGTGGACCTTATGTAAATGAATTGTTGGCAGATTTCTTGTGATGATTTTTTCAATTATTCGCTTGACGTAAAACGTGAATTAAGTTTTCAAGTTTTTGACAGTTTCAGTGTTATAGAGAATGGAATACAACTATGACTGTCCATTTGACATGACTCAGTGCTGTATATTTTAATTCCCTTAAGTTATTTGTGCATTACAGCAAAACGTATTATAAACACATATTGACAAATTATACCCCACTCATCACAAACATATTCAATACAAGTTAACGACTTATGGATACTTCTAACAAATGCATTGGCCAAAGGTTCGTTCTCCAATCAAGGTTGTTGACTTGTCGTCAACTTGTGAGTAACATGTATGCGATAAGGCGCCGACTAGTGTTTATGATATTATTGCAATATCGTGGACTTACCCTTTCCAGTAGCAGTGATGAGTATTCTAAAGCGTAGAAGATGGTATTTTTAAACTAGCCTGAATAAAATTGAACTAAAAAACTAGGAAAATGTTTTTAACTTGTAAGGATTCGAATTGGTGGAAGGCGAATGACCCTGGTTTGTATTTATTTGTATGTTGAAGAAAGAATCGGAGTGTATATAGAGGGAATGCTTAGTAATATCCCAGAGCATCGACTAGGGAGTTATTGCCGTGGTGGGTAAGCCCTATTAACTTCACAGCATGATGGCCCTCCGATATTAACTCTGCCACTAACTTTTCCCAGTAGTCTCGTTCTGTCTCTCTTCTGTCTTTCTCTCTCACCGCTCCTACAACTGTGATAGACGATGGTCCATAGAAATTCTCGTCTCTCTCATCGGTCCTCTCTCCTCTCTCTCTCTCTTCTCATATATATATATATATATATATATATATATATATATATATATATATATATTTAATATATATATCTCCCAACTGTTCATTTAATTTTTTCCAAGAATCGAAGTTCCCAGTTTCAAAAATTCAGCATCCGCTTTCAGTAAGTTATTACCTTGGTTTTAGTTTCATGACATAGTCCATTTCTTTCATTCATGAGGTACAAATGTATATTGTAAATTATGACATCACAACAGATACGATCCTCGTCAAAGTCTTCTTAAAAGTCAATCCGCTAATGTGAAATCCGCTTACGTGAAGTTTTTCGTAACTTGCCTTAGTGATTAGAGCGTGGCCGACAAATGTCGTCTTCAAACCATTTTCAGAATCTTCAGTCTTCTTGACAATTTATGGTTTCGTTTTTAGCAGATGATCAGGAGATTTTACGCTATCAGTTGATTTGGGCAGAATTTTTCCTTTCAGATTAACCTAATGTTCCATTAAGGTAATGGATTGAACTCGTCTTCCACGACGTTTTTATGAGAGCTTTACATTCATTTGTCATCAAAACTCCCCAACAGATATTGATCCGAATTTTAATAACGTCATATAATTCAGTGTTAAATTTTATGAGGATTAAATGGGAAGTAAGTCGCTAAACGCTGAGATTTTTAAGCACCATTATGTCAAAAATGTCATTATTGTTATCGTGAGTAAAACCGATTATATTGTCATTGTGGGGAGGACTGATATTACTGATGGGAAATTATTATTATTATTATTATTATTATTATTATTATTATTATTATTATTCAGATGAAACATGTATATATGGAACATGCCCACAGAGGCCATTGACTCGAAAAATTAAGTTAATTTTAAGTTAGTACTCTACATTTAGTTCATCGCTTGTGCACTATAGATAAACTTAGACAGTGTTATCTGATGAACCTCTTTCTTAGACCTTCAACTCTCTTGATTACATTGATTTTCCTTTGATATTCTATTCATTTTTTTCTAAACAGATGTTATTCCATCCCTTGTCTTCCAAATGTCATTAAACCACTGACTTCGTCTAATAAATATATATAGTTTTGTATCTAGAGCTTTCAGAGCAAATAGGGGAAACTTGTATATGTTATATTTGAGAACCATTTTGTGATTTTGGTGACTGCTTCTTTCTCCCTACTGACAGGCATTGGAATTCTCTTATTGCTTCTGTTTCTTAGGCCTCTTTACCCCATTTATTTATCTCTTACCGTCAGTCTTGGCCTAGACAAGGTTCTAAAGCCAGTTTTGGTCAGACTTCCCTTCCCATGGACTGCAATTATATTTTTTTAAACGGTATTGTGAGTGGAATTTCATATGTTCAAACTGCACAGTATTGACCAGTGATTCGGTGGTTGTAGCGTGCAGTTATTCGGGTCTCCAATACCCTTTTTTATGTCGCTTAAGTCTACCAAGGTCTTTGGCGATACGTGAATTCTTCGGTAATGAATCGTCCCTACTCACTTATTTAAATTGAACTCAGTAATGGCTGCTGGTTCTTGTCTTTGATCCAGATATGAAATTCTTCACGTTTTGCTACGTCCTTAAGTGTGGTCTGTAATCTTTCTAGATCTACATTGTGTCTTTTTTCGCTCCTGTCTCGTATGAGTCGCCGGTTCCGTCGGCCTCTTAGATATATGATTACGTCCTGAAGACGTTACGGGTCACCGGCATATGCATACTAGTTTTGCTGATGTCAAAGATACACCTCCCTTTTTGCATTGAAAATTAAACGGGATATTTTCATGCTTTCCCCCCCAAAAAGAAAAAAAATTATGGTTGTCGCTCCATTTAACATTTTATCTGAGAGAGAGAGAGAGAGAGAGAGAGAGAGAGAGAGAGAGAGAGAGAGAGAGAGAGAGAGAGTCTCTATCTCACTTTTTGCCTTTTTCTCTAACCCGCATGTCACATTCTTATTTATTGACACTGTGCGTTATTATCAAACTCTCACAAAAGAAATACTTTTCCTTATTTCTTTTATGTAATTAGAAGCCGTGTCTTTCTGGTGGCTGCCTTTCAATATCGCCCGACAATCCTGTTTGTGTCCCACTGAACCTTAGTGGTGGTGTTTACCGTGGCTCAGTCTCTCAACATTTATAAGGTATCTGCTGCTGTTTGTGATCCTGACGTCAAAAGGAGTATTGTATAGATCAGAGGGTTTGGAAAGGCAAAACTCTTTGAACAAATTCCTCATTTAAACATTTTTTTTAAGCCTTACTGCTTTTTGTTTAGATTTACTTTGTGCTTGCCTCTTTGGGTCATTTCTTATATTTTCCTTCCAAAAGGTAGGTCATATATATATATATATTTCAGTTGTATTCCACATAGGAAAATGAAAAAAGGTATATCTCAGAAAATGCCCAACAGTTTCGTCCTCCAATGGACCTCTTCTTTCCTTAATAAACGCTCCAAGAAGAGGTCCATTGGAGGACGAAACTGTTGGGCATTTTCTGAGATATACCTTTTTTCATTTTCCTATGTGGAATACAACTGAATTACTATATCTTCGTGCCTAAGAAGATTACCAGTACTATATATATATATATATATATATATATATATATATATATATATATATATATATATATATATATATATATATATATATATATATATATATATATATATACACATCTATTTCGCGTATTTGCTGTTTCTTTCACGCCCGTTAAGGTTGCACCTTTTTTTTTTTTTCCAGTGTGGGGACGATGATGATTTTTTTTTTTAGTTATATACTTGTTGATCGTGGTCTGCCAGATAGCTATGCCATGTTTTATGGACACGAAATTATTTTAGGCAATGTATAAATTTTCATTGTATATCATAAGTGAACTGCAAACTTAAACTCGAAAGACACGAAAGAAAGAATTCTTGAGCCAAGCAAATGTTTTTTTGTTTTTGTTTTATATTGTTCTCTCCCACTTTACACGAACTTTCGCTTTTTTTTCTACCTCCTGCAATTTGTTTTGAGACTAGGTGCGTTCTTTGTGTGAGGTCGGCTTCCTACTGAAGAGGTTTAATTTACCGGTACTTTCGCCTCTCCTTTTATCACGGCTCATTGACTTAGTCCTTACAACACTGCCCTTGTCAGTCTGCTTTTGATGTCAGAGTGGATCCCCACCCCCCACCCCCCACCCCCCCACCTTCCTGAGTTTTCCTATAGATCAAAAGAAGAAGGTTGAAAGCTCCTGAAAGGATAATAATAAATGTCTAAGTTGAACGTAACATGTCTGAGGATTGGCCTTTTGTGTGTGTGCCTGCTTTTGAATCAGTGTATTTTGAAGGAGGACAATAAACTTAACAAGATGTAAAGGCGTTGTCACCTCTTCCTTCTCTGTCCACATAAAAAGATACCAGTTATAATAACCTTCCAGGAAGCGAACATTGTTGATCGTTTGACGTTGATCCTCCCATCGTGATGATAATAAAATCTGGAAACTTTTTCCGGATTCTCTTTGACCGAGAAGATGACATCGACTTTTCGGTAAAAGTGGAAGACTGGAAGTTAAGTTAATGCTTTTGTCATATGATGAGAAGCCCAGCTTACAAAGAAGGAATTATGGGACATGTTTTGCTCTACTTGAACAAGAATTTTGACCTAATCTGAAATAAGATAACGGATGAGTAGTTGAATTAATCCCTAAATTATTTATAAACCAAGATAGTATCATCCATCATTCTTTGGACCCCTGAACCAATTTTCCAATTGCACGACCGTTCGTTCTTTGTTTAATTACTAATCAGCACTAAAAAGAAAAAAAAAGTTTCCCAAGTTGCATTTCATGTTGTAGTCACATCTTTAGACTGATTCTGGAGGGCATTAGTTATAATTACCATGGTAAGAAAAGCCATTTGCAAATGACCGTTGGTTCTTGCCTCGCACGAACTCTTATTAATTTTAATGCTTTCAGCGTCACCCCTTGGTTACAGTACCCTAATTTCTGTTTAACATGTATTTGTCCTCCCTCTGACCAGTGGAAATGTATACTACGGAATTAATCTATTATGGATGTGGAACGGGATTATTATAATCTTCAGGTCATTTTAAGCCACTGATGACGATGATCGTGCATTCTATTTTCGTCATATTGGAAAGGGAGAGAAAACTTGCTAAGACAACTGAAGATGAGGATCTCAAATACCCAGTTTCAAAACATCCATTCTCTTAAGGAAATCCCGTCTGAATTTTGCAGCTACGGGAATATTATGATTCTTGAACCTTCCTTTGTTTCCGAAAGGTAGAACACAAGTCATGTCAGTGCTGGAGGGTATTACAGAACAAACATTTGAACTTCCATAAGTGTAACATTGTCTTGAAAATAGTCAAATATATTTAGAAATATATCTTATAGTCTCACTAGCCTTTGTTTTGGAAATATACAATAGGTATATAATGTCAGTTCAGAAGGTACTCACGAGGACAGGCAATTATAATACGCAGCATGTATAAAACTGTCTTGAGAATAGTAAAATATATGCAGAAATATATCAAATGTCAGCGACCCGACTTGTAAGTATATTTACAGTGAGATTATCACTTCTCGATGTAGCTTCATTCATTGTAACCCTAAATGGATTTTAATGAAATCGTTCCAATGATACTGAGGGTATTTTTTAACCAGATTTTGATGTCAAGCTCAGGTGCTTCAGTTAATTATGAAGGTTTACACAACTTCTTGAATGCGCTCTTCATACTTCCAAATTTTTGTGCTGTCAAATTTCTTACTGTCATGTATTCGTCTGTTATAGATAGATAAATATATAGGTTTGTATGGATGGGTGTGTATATTTACTCAATTATAAAAGGCCCATTAAAACAGTCAGTCGGATTTATAGCTAAGGACTATATTTCGCTGGACTAACTTACACCCCTATCAAGTAGTGAATGACAGAAAGAGTTACATTGGCGAAAATATATAGTGGGAGATATACCTATATAGTATATAAATTTAAATATGTATAAATAATATTTATAGATGATATGTGTCTTAGGCACCTCAGTGGCGTGGTTGGTATGGTGTTTGGGTACCACCTCGGTGGTCGCGGGTTCGATTCTCGGCCATTCCATTGAGGAGTGAGAGATGTGTATTTCTGGTGATAGAAGTTCACTCTCGACGTGGTTCGGAAGTCACGTAAAGCCGTCGGTCCCGTTGCTGAATAACCACCGGTTCCATGCAACGTAAAAGCACCATACAAACAAAGATATGTGTCTTAGTGCGTTAGTGTGTGTATATTATACAAATAAAGTCAGAGAGATGCATACGTATATAAGCAGATAAGTGGTTCGCATATTTGTGTTGGAGAGAAAAGTTTGCATGCGTACAAGCAGGAAGGTGTGCTTGTATGTGCAATAACATAAATGTTTTTATGAG
>NC_061095.1:27330012-27345012 GCF_015104395.2 Macrobrachium nipponense | reverse complement strand
CTCGAGATTCGTTTTCTGAAGTTATGTTTCCTTGGGATTGATGGCACAAGAGTTTTTAGCATTTCTAGTTCCTGGAATTTGAATGACTTGCTGGAAATCTGGCAGAAACGTACAGCCTTTCTCTCTCTCTCTCTCTCTCTCTCTTAATTACTTACTGTTGAACCTGATCGAACTGTAACCTGAAACTGACCATCGAGTAGAGATTGAGACGTTTATTTGGGATTAATGTCAATAAAAGCAGCTCCCCTTGCTTGTGTCAATATAATTGGGATAATAATGATCAGCCTGATAGTGTGATTGTTTATGGCTTCCAAGCAGTCTGGGCAATGTGTACGCGATGATTACCAATAGGATTACGGAATGTAACGTTACGTCACGTCCTTCCAGCTTCTCGGCAGACATACTCGCGGAATGAATTGTGCTGCTCTATATTAGTGATTTATCTACATAACGAGATGCATTGTATTTTCCTACCTGTTCTTGACAGATAACAGTTCCTGTTACACTGTCTGTTATTAAAAATTCAAGTCTCATTATTTCAGTCAATGCTGAGGCTGCAGGAGTTATGACGCTGATTATCTCCCTGCTAATTAGCGGTATTTTATTTGCAAGGTTAATTGAAAGTCAATGACTTTTGTATGAACAACTTCCACTACGATTTATAATTCTGACTTATCTCAATTAAGAACTTGTGAGTATTTTGACACTCCATATTAAGGTATCATTCTTTCAGTCTCCCTGCTTGCATGCAGAAACGCAGCTACCTTATCACAAGAAGATATCTTGTAATTATCTCGTCTCCCATATTGACGACTTCGTTTTCCTTATCCCTCGGTTCAGAGAGAAGTTTATCACATCGTTATTGTAATTAGATGTGGAGTTAACCATTATTCGTTAGTGTAGCTGTCCTCACATCTTCCGGTGATCATTACTTTTCGATAGAAATACGGTGCTCTAGCGTAAGACTTAACAGTATCCTTTATGCGCCTCTATGATTATTACAGCGGTAATAAGATGTTAATAGCGCCTCAGGGGCGTGATCGGTATGGTCTTGTCCTGCCGCCTGTGACCGCGAGTTCGATTCTCGGCCATTCCACTGAGGGGTCAGAGATGTGTATTTCTGGTGATAGAAGTTCACTCTCGCCGTGGTTCGGAACTCATGTAAAGCCGTTGGTCCCGTTGCTGAATAACCACTGGTTCCACGCAACGTAAAACACCTTAAAAAAATAAGATGTTAATGTAGGATTGGGTTCATTGCTCATACACATATGCTCGTACAAACAATGGCCATCTTTCAGTCATTTTCATCATCGTTGGCCTCCGTTTAGTATTACTACGATTGATATTTTCTGTTTTATAAAGGGACGTCTACCTCCCTGTGCAATAGGAACTTTTTATGCTCCGTTCCTCCCATATTGAAGATTATGTTGAGCGTTCATGGATTAATATTCTGGTAGTGATCTAAGGCATGAAAATCGGTAGAGAGAACTCGCTCTTGATAGTAATATACAAGATAAGTTGCCGTCAAACTTGCGAGTCAGTAGAATGGAATACTGGGGCCTATGAGTCTGGCATTTGCACTATGAAACAATTGTTAAGAGAGGGTGAAAAATGTGATCGAAGAAAGGTAGTATGGACGGAGGCACAGTTAAAGAAATGAAGTGAGTTGCAGCAAGGGGCCGAAGGGACGCCCCGAAGAACCTTAAATATTGCCATACTCCCTTATGGAGCTGTGCTTTTCGGTATGCCTTAGGGCTGTATGGGACACAGCAACTTCTTCCTCCCCAAGCAAGTACAGTAAACGGGAATTTCACTCAGAATCCAGCCCATCAGAGCGGAAGCAGCAGCTATGGGAGGGATAGACCAAGACTTAATTAGGCTGTAGGCTTAAGAGAAAATCTGAATGGGGTAAGTAAAAAAACCCTCGCTGCATATTTAAATGTCTTGGCAAACGGGGTTGGCAGGACGAGTAGTGTTAATGGAATGTAAATGGTGTTCTTTCTCGTTTCCCCTCGTGTGGAAGATTCTTTTCATGTGTACTGCTGGCTCGTTGAGGTCTTTTACGCTCGTTGATTACAGCAGGGGTCTGGCAGCTTGCAAAGCTTCGTTAGTATAGTAAGTTTTTTTTAATAACTTCTTTGAATACCCGTAGGCAGCATACCGTCCTCTCGTACGGTAACTGTTTAGGCTTTATGTCTTATCAACCACTTTTGCGTATAGATTAACATTCGCCCTTTTATTTTAACGTTCTTTCTTTATATAATGTCCACTGCTGTGGTTCCTTTTGATATAAGGAAGGTCGTTTAATTCTGTGGCATTGATGTCTACCTGCATGCATCATTTTGTCCGCTCTCTTCTTCATTCGTCGTTTCAGTGGATAAATATGGTGTACAGCTGTAGTACAAGAGTTCTGAAGAACTCTTGTACTACATCCTTCCAGCTGGTTGGAATTGAGAAAAAATTTTGGATGGAGGCCGTTTGTGATGTCATTCTTAATTATTGTCTTTAAAACTTTTTATTTGCATTATACTAATTATAATTTCCTTCATATTATTCATCTGCATTCTGATTCTCAAATAGCCCGTGATTAAGTATTTGGTTGTCGATAATCTACAATGATGATATTGCATTTTATACGCGGCAATGGTTAAGTATTTGTTTTTGGATCATTTATGCTAGTAATGTCGCAGTTTATATGCTGCAAACATTTGAAATTAATGGTCATGCCTATGCAATATACGATTTCGCTTTAGAGGAAACCTTCTTTATTAGATGCGTTAAGGGTTTAAAGATCTTGTGGATATTCATAAATGAGGATACCACCCCTCTCTGGGTTGAACATTAGCTTTAGACATCGAGGGGGAAAGGGGAAAGCCACCTGTATCTCCCATCTCCATTTCATCAAGGATACCCTCTCTCTCTCTCTCTCTCTCTCTCTCTCTCTCTCTCCATAGGGCTCAGGTGACCATTAGGTTAGATCCATCGGATCCCTCTAACGGCTAATAACATTCCCCCATCTCTAACTTCCCGTTGTGACGTCCCCTCTTAAATTAGATGCCGTTGGGGGTGCGGGCGGGAGGCTGTTTTAGAATATGGAATTTCCAGGTATTTTCCGACGATGGATTGTCTGTGTGTGCGCGCGCGCTGGGCATCAGTCACTGCTCACATTGTATGTGGAGTATATATACATATATATATATATATATATATATATATATATATATATATATATATATATGTGTGTATAGTGAAAATTGAAGGCGGTTCTATCAACCAGTAGACATCAGTCGATACAAGGTGAAGGACAATCCTTTATTCCCACTATATGTACTTTTATTGTCGCGTCGTTTCAAGACATAAAAGTCCCATTATCAAGCTAAAAGAGAGATAAAACAAAAGTTAAAATCACAAACTCGGCATACATATTAAAAGCTTAAAAGTTAACAAATATAAAATGCAAGTACAAGAGTAGGGAGGAGTCAATACCATCAGGTGCTGAAAGCACAGACCGAGTGACAATTCAGGCCGGGTCAGCTTCGACTTGAACTCCCGAGAGATACAGAGGTGTTGAGGAAGACTGGGTGTTTAACTGCGGAACGAGTTGTTTAATGAAAAGTGATTCTAAAATAGCTAAATGCTGTTCGTTAGGGGATTGGCCTATAATTTTAAAATCTTTGTAATTCATGTCATGTTTACATTTCTATGTGTGCTCGCGTATACATGAAAACTCAGGATTAGTTAATTTGACACCTGTTCTATAACTAACGCCGCGATGAGAGTCTAATCTCACTTTGAGTAACCTCCGTGTGGAGCCGACGTACTTCCCTAGATTACATCTAGGGCAATTAAATAGATATACGACTCCTGAGGTCATCAGTGGACTGAGTTTCTCCTTGTGTTTAAACAGAGATCTGATATTCATTGGGTTGCAAGGTATTGGTTTTAATTCGATTGCAGGAAAAAAACTTTCTATTAACAGTTTCAATTCATGGTAGAAATTTTTGTTATGGATAAATGGGACACTTGCAAACAGTCGTAATTTTGGCACTGTTGGTATTTTAATTTTAGGATGGAATATATTGTTCAAGAATTTGTACAGGTGTTTATAAAAAAGTTTCGATGGAAAACAATTGTCAGTGAAAAATTGGTGGAGATAGGTTATTTCATTGTGAAAATGATTCCAGTTAGACGTTATGTTGAAAGCCCTGTGAAAGAGGGTAGACATGGAGTTTAGTTTAAAATTATAAAAACAGTTGCTTTAAAAATTTGATCCCAGGCCGGTAAACGTTTCCTTTCTAAAAACCGTGGTGTTAAAATGATCATCATATCTAAAAACGGTTACATCTAAAAATGACAGTTTATTTTCCTTTTCATATTCAATTGTGAAATTAATGTTAGGATGTATTTCATTTGCATAATGAAGAAATTTGTCAGCCTGATCTTTATCTCTGAACAACAAGAAGGTATCATCCACATACCTATTATAAAATAATGGGTGGTAGGCCAAAGGACAGTTGTCCAGTATGCGTTCCTCCAGGGAGCACATAAAAATGTTTGCAAAGGTGGGACCCAAAGGGGATCCCATCGCCATACCATCAACCTGAATGTAGGCTTTGCCGTTAAAAACAAAGGCTGTGTCCTGCACAGCGAGCTCGAGCAATTTTCTAAAATCCGTAAGGTTAAAATTATTAAAAGTGGCATCTGGGTCAGTAAAAATACGGCTAACAATAATATCAATGGTTTCTTCTACCGGTACATTAGTAAAAAGAGACTCCACATCCATGCTAACCATAAATAAGTCTGAATCCTGGGGTAAGATTTTTTCTTTAAAATGTTCTGAATTCTTACAACTGTAGATATTGGTAGTTAAAGGCGCTAGGAGAGGCACAAGAAATTTGGCAATTTTGTAATTAGAAGTGGTATAGGAAGTGAGAATAGGCCTCATTGGTATACCTTCTTTATGGATTTTAGGTAACCCATACATCACCCCATAAGAGGCACCTGTGCTATATAATAAAGTATAAGTATTTTCACTAATGATTTTCGAGTCCTTAAGGTATTTCAAAAAACGGTTGATTCGATCTTCTATTTTAAAGATAGCAGAATATTGAGGTTCTCCTGTCTTTTTGAATTTAGATTCATCTTTTAAGATATTTTCCATCTTTTGTATGTATTCGTATTTATTCAGTATTACAGTACCTTTTCCCTTGTCAGGTTTTGTTATTGTTAGGTCAGAAAACTTTTAACAGTTTAACTGCTCGTTGGACTCCATTCTTTTCTATGAACGACCTGAATATTCTTAAAGAACTTGGGAAACGAAAAGACCTAACAATAACAAAACCTGACAAGGGAAAAGGTACTGTAATACTGAATAAATACGAATACATACAAAAGATGGAAAATATCTTAAAAGATGAATCTAAATTCAAAAAGACAGGAGAACCTCAATATTCTGCTATCTTTAAGATAGAAGATCGAATCAACCGTTTTTTGAAATACCTTAAGGACTCGAAAATCATTAGTGAAAATACTTATACTTTATTATATAGCACAGGTGCCTCTTATGGGGTGATGTATGGGTTACCTAAAATCCATAAAGAAGGTATACCAATGAGGCCTATTCTCACTTCCTATACCACTTCTAATTACAAAATTGCCAAATTTCTTGTGCCTCTCCTAGCGCCTTTAACTACCAATATCTACAGTTGTAAGAATTCAGAACATTTTAAAGAAAAAATCTTACCCCAGGATTCAGACTTATTTATGGTTAGCATGGATGTGGAGTCTCTTTTTACTAATGTACCGGTAGAAGAAACCATTGATATTATTGTTAGCCGTATTTTTACTGACCCAGATGCCACTTTTAATAATTTTAACCTTACGGATTTTAGAAAATTGCTCGAGCTCGCTGTGCAGGACACAGCCTTTGTTTTTAACGGCAAAGCCTACATTCAGGTTGATGGTATGGCGATGGGATCCCCTTTGGGTCCCACCTTTGCAAACATTTTTATGTGCTCCCTGGAGGAACGCATACTGGACAACTGTCCTTTGGCCTACCACCCATTATTTTATAATAGGTATGTGGATGATACCTTCTTGTTGTTCAGAGATAAAGATCAGGCTGACAAATTTCTTCATTATGCAAATGAAATACATCCTAACATTAATTTCACAATTTGAATATGAAAAGGAAAATAAACTGTCATTTTTAGATGTAACCGTTTTTAGATATGATGATCATTTTAACACCACGGTTTTTAGAAAGGAAACGTTTACCGGCCTGGGATCAAATTTTTAAAGCAACTGTTTTTATAATTTTAAACTAAACTCCATGTCTACCCTCTTTCACAGGGCTTTCAACATAACGTCTAACTGGAATCATTTTCACAATGAAATAACCTATCTCCACCAATTTTTCACTGACAATTGTTTTCCATCGAAACTTTTTTATAAACACCTGTACAAATTCTTGAACAATATATTCCATCCTAAAATTAAAATACCAACAGTGCCAAAATTACGACTGTTTGCAAGTGTCCCATTTATCCATAACAAAAATTTCTACCATGAATTGAAACTGTTAATAGAAAGTTTTTTTCCTGCAATCGAATTAAAACCAATACCTTGCAACCCAATGAATATCAGATCTCTGTTTAAACACAAGGAGAAACTCAGTCCACTGATGACCTCAGGAGTCGTATATCTATTTAATTGCCCTAGATGTAATCTAGGGAAGTACGTCGGCTCCACACGGAGGTTACTCAAAGTGAGATTAGACTCTCATCGCGGCGTTAGTTATAGAACAGGTGTCAAATTAACTAATCCTGAGTTTTCATGTATACGCGAGCACACAAAGAAATGTAAACATGACATGAATTACAAAGATTTTAAAATTATAGGCCAATCCCCTAACGAACAGCATTTAGCTATTTTAGAATCACTTTTCATTAAACAACTCGTTCCGCAGTTAAACACCCAGTCTTCCTCAACACCTCTGTATCTCTCGTGAGTTCAAGTCGAAGCTGACCCGGCCTGAATTGTCACTCGGTCTGTGCTTTCAGCACCTGATGGTATTGACTCCTCCCTACTCTTGTACTTGCTTTTTATATTTGTTAACTTTTTAAGCTTTTAATATGTATGCCGAGTTTGTGATTTTAACTTTTGTTTTATCTCTCTTTTAGCTTGATAATGGGACTTTTATGTCTTGAACGTCGCGACAATAAAAGTACATATAGTGGGAATAAAGGATTGTCCTTCACCTTGTATCGACTGATATATATGTATATATATATTTTTTTTTTCTATGGCCTTGTTATTGGTTTGGACGACTGGTAAGTGAGAGCATTATCTTCAGTACCGTGATAAGCTCCGAGAAATCCTCTTCATGTTTCACGCACTTGGTGTTTTCATTGTGGTAGTGCCCATCGTAACTTTGTTAATCTCTGCCCTTCTTTCTTTGGGTATTGGTAAATAATATTATGATGGTGTCCGAAAACCAACTTGATAAGTTGTAATGAAAGACGAGAATTATTATCATCCATAATGCGTTAACAGTTTTAATATATTAAGGGATGTAAACTTGACCAACATGTCACTATAGAATAGAATTTCCCTACTTAAAAAAAAAAAAAAAACAGAGACAGTCTGGATAAAATGCAAAAATGTATCATAAGCAATTAGTGCTGAAGTTTGTAAATGATCAAACGAAATGTTTTTATGCTCTTTAGCAAGATAAGCCTCAGTAAGGCAGTGTACATAGGCAGCAATATTACCCGAGGGATTACGAGCTTTAGTTATATTGTCATGCGGAGAATGTTAACTATAATGGGGATGGAGGTGACATAGCCTGTCATAATTGTCTACAGGTACTTTAAAAGGCTTTAGAATCAAAGCATTTGGAAGACGGATATGCCCTTGTGATTTAAAAGATGGGATTTTATTTTTACTCCAAAGGCCAGATTGTGCCTCGTTTGAGACTCCCTTTTTATGTAAAAATAAAATCCTCCTTTTTTATTTATTTATTTATTTATTTATTTATTTATTTATTTATTTATTTATTTATTTATTGACGGAAAGGCCCACGAGGAATTATGAAAGCCCCTAAATAAGACGAAATGTCTCGCGAAGCAGTTAACCGCAAATTAACTGAAAATCCATCCGTTTCTCTTGAAAGGCCCTTGGCCGAGTGTTCCAGTGCTCCAGATTGATTCCTCCCCAAACTTCGGGAACGTAATGGATAGAGACATTAAAGGCTCTCCAAGTTCTCGTTGCACAGACGTGACACGAATATACATTCAGTGGTGCTGTTTGCTGTGTAGACGGAGATGATGCAGCAGTAGTGGGTGTTTGTCGTGGTTACTGGAGCGAATATTTGGCACTAATTTATTTTTATTTTGCATTTATTTTTATTTTTATTATGAATGTATTGTTGCGATAGTGATTTTGGGATAAATTTCGGTTTGATCTTGGAAGTACATTTAGGGAAGTCAGTGTTTTATTCAAGTTTGCTTGACTAATGCAGTCAAATGGGTCGCTACAAATTGCATCAAGTAATTTACATGAAAGGGTATTAAGCTAGATGCACCATTCCATGTTATTTCTGTTGAGGGATTAAATTTTTAAATCGATTGTATTAAATCAGAAGCTGGCATTGCTGTTTAGTGTTTTAATTTCTGTTATTTTGCCCGCGATGTTGCTTGTCTGTTCAGAAAAGAGTATTTGCATAACGTCGTTATCTTTCAGCATTCGTTAACATAAATGTTTTATCTCTCCATTCATTGTTATTGTGGAGCCGTCCATTTCATCTCTTGAATGGAGATAATTCTGAAGTTTTCTGCTTATAGTTTCCACGGTGAAAAAATTAGACTAATTTTTAATGCGAGGATTGTTAGGATTTTGAATGCCACCTCGATAATTGGTGGTTATTTATAGTTTCAGGATAGAATTTCGTCGTTTTCTTTGGAACGTTTCTTTACTTCTGACAACATTTTCATTAATCATAAAAACCCATTAGTAAACTTCTGACAAAATTTTTATTTGGCATAAAAACCCATTAGTAAACTGACAACATTATTACACACAAAAACCCATTGGTAAAAGGCCTCTGTGACACTTTCTGTCGTAGAGGTGTCAACAAGATCCTGGGCAAAACTGCAAGTTTTAAGTTTTAAGTGTGATTTAGAAAGATGCCATTTTCTATCCCATAATCTGAATTGAGTTGCGTCTCCATCTTCATTGAAAGTGTTTATACACTTTTATACCTCAGTTTTGAATATTTGTTTAAAATTCTTGTTTTTACTTATTAGCGCCAAACATCAAGAGACTTACAGAGTAATGGAACTTTAATCATGTCTTACATAACATCTAATTCCTCGGGAGCCTGTTGAGGGAAGGCTAAATTTATAATTACACGAATTATTAGTAAAAACAGTTAATCAAAAAGATTTATATTTTTGCAGCGAAAATATTTTTAGCCATTTGAATAAATTCTTTGTTATGGTGGATTAGGTACACAAAATATTCCTTTTGGGAATTTCATTCTTGCTCTTAAGTTATTTGCACGTTTAACACTATCTATTCCATGTAAAGCTAATGGCTGTGCAACAAAACACCCATGATTTACGGAGCTAAGTTTTACGTAGGTGTCTCGGACCACTGCTTTATTAGGTCAGCTTGTTTAGTAGACAAGGCACGCATTCTAAACCTCTCCCTTAAGAAAGAATATTTACACATTTGCATGACCTATGCGTGCGAGCAATCTGCTTATTTGGGTCACCAGGGATTTTATCAACCAGTGCTAACATTGTGACGTTTGTTGAAATTCTCGCTTATTAATATTATTATTATTATAACACCACGCAAAGTGGTCTAAATAATTTTTGCTTATATTCCTAGTCTTCTCTGGATTATTATTATTATTATTATTATTATTATTATTATTATTATTATTATTATTATCGTTATTATTATTATTATTATTATAACACCACACAAAGTGGTATTATAAATAATTTTTGCTTATATTCCTAGTCTTCTCTGGACTTTTATTATTATTATTGTTTTTATTATTATTATTATTATTATTATTATTATTATTATTAGTATAGTAGTAGTAGTAGTAGTAGTAGTAGTAGAAGTATTAGTAATCAAAGAAAACTAATAATCACATGAGCCAATGTAATGGGAAAGTAAATCCACAGTGGTATGATTGTGGAATTTAAAATACATAAAGCTTTATATATTTTAAACAACACAATCAGTCATACCACTGTGGATTTACTTTGCCATCATCATTAT
Source organism: Macrobrachium nipponense (assembly GCF_015104395.2). NCBI lineage: Eukaryota > Metazoa > Arthropoda > Malacostraca > Decapoda > Palaemonidae > Macrobrachium > Macrobrachium nipponense. The sequence goes on along the minus strand of NC_061095.1, from coordinate 27,334,716 downwards.
TATTATTATTATTATTATTATTATTTTTTTTTTTTTTTTTTTTTTTTTTTTTTTTTTGCTCTATCACAGTCCTCCAATTCGACTGGGTGGTATTTATAGTGTGGGGTTCCGGGTTGCATCCTGCCTCCTAGGAGTCCATCACTCTTCTTACTATGTGTGCCGTTTCTAGGTTGATCACACTCTCTGCATGAGTCCTGGAGCTACTTCAGCCTCTAGTTTTTCTAGATTCCTTTTCAGGGATCTTGGGATCGTGCCTAGTGCTCCTATGATTATGGGTACGATTTCCACTGGCATATCCCATATCTTTCTTATTTCTATTTTCAGATCTTGATACTTATCCAATTTTTCCCTCTCTTTCTCTTCATTAACTCTGGTGTCCCATGGTATTGCGACATCAATGAGTGATACTTTCTTCTTGACTTTGTCAATCAACGTCACGTCTGGTCTGTTGCACGTATCACCCTATCCGTTCTGATACCATAGTCCCCAGAGGATCTTTGCCTGATCGTTTTCTATCACTCCTTCAGGTTGGTGCTCGTACCACTTATTACTGCAAGGTAGCTGATGTTTCTTGCACAGGCTCCAGTGGAGGGCTTTTGCCACTGAATCATGCCTCTTTTTGTACTGGTTCTGTGCAAGTGCCGGGCATTCACTTGCTATGTGGTTTATGGTTTCACTTTTAGTATTGCACTTCCTACATATGGGAGAGATGTTATTTCCGTCTATCGTACTTTGAACATATCTGGTTCTTAGGGCCTGATCTTGTGCCGCTGTTATCATTCCTTCAGTTTCCTTCTTTAGCTCTCCCCTCTGTAGCCATTGCCATGTGTCATCGCTGGCTAGTTCTTTAGTCTGTCTCATGTATTGTCCGTGCATTGGTTTGTTGTGCCAGTCCTCTGTTCTTTCTGTCTTTCTCCTGTCTCTGTATATTTCTGGGTCTTCGTCTGCTTTTATTAGTCCTTCTTTAGCCACTCTTCTTCACTGGTTTTCAGATACTGCCCCAGTGCTCTGTTTTCGATGTTGACGCAGTCCTCTATACTTAGTAGTCCTCTCCCTCCTTCCTTTCGTGTTATGTATAGTCTGTCCGTATTTGCTCTTGGGTGTAGTGCTTTGTGTATTGTCATATGTTTCCTGGTTTTCTGATCTATGCTGCGGAGTTCTGCCTTCGTCCATTCCACTATTCCTGCGCTGTATCTGATTACTGGGCACTGCCCATGTGTTTTATGGCTTTATCATATTTCCGGCGTTGAGTTTTGAGTTATTATTATTATTATTATTATTATTATTTTTTTTTTTTTTTTTTTTTTTTTTTTTTTTTTTTTTTTTTTTTGTTTTGTTTTTTTTTTTTTTTTTTTTTTTTTTTTTTTTTTTTTTTTTTTTGCTCTATCACAGTCCTCCAATTCGACTGGGTGGTATTTATAGTGTGGGGTTCCGGGTTGCATCCTGCCTCCTTAGGAGTCCATCACTTTTCTTACTATGTGTGCCGTTTCTAGGATCACACTCTTCTGCATGAGGCCCGGAGCTACTTCAGCCTCTAGTTTTTCCAGATTCCTTTTCAGGGATCTTGGATCGTGCCTAGTGCTCCTATGATTATGGGTACGATTTCCACTGGCATATCCCATATCCTTCTTATTTCTATTTTCAGATCTTGATACTTATCCATTTTTTCCCTCTCTTTCTCTTCAACTCTGGTGTCCCATGGTATTGCGACATCAATGAGTGATACTTTCTTCTTGACTTTGTCAATCAACGTCACGTCTGGTCTGTTTGCACGTATCACCCTATCCGTTCTGATACCATAGTCCCAGAGGATCTTTGCCTGATCGTTTTCTATCACTCCTTCAGGTTGGTGCTCGTACCACTTATTATTGCAAGGTAGCTGGTGTTTCTTGCACAGGCTCCAGTGGAGGGCTTTTGCCACTGAATCATGCCTCTTTTTGTACTGGTTCTGTGCAAGTGCCGGGCATTCACTTGCTATGTGGTTTATGGTTTCATTTTTCGTATTGCACTTCCTATTATTATTATTATTATTATTATTATTATTATTATTATTATTATTATTATTATTATTATTATTATTACTCATTGTCGTTCTTTTCTGCGCCCAGGACAAATGAGGCTTCCTCCTGCTTTGTCTCACCTCCGGCAAATATTAGGCGGCCAGTTGTGGCGGGACAAGTCTCTTTAGACGGTTAATTAACCCGGTCTTGTCTCCTCGTTTATTACTCTCCATGTTTGTTGCTTCTCCGCCAAGCTGTTACGTCGCAGTAGAATGTTTCCTGCTCTACTTTCAGTTTTTATAATGGAGTTACTTTCTTTGAAGTGGTGCTTTTTGTTTTTATTTTTTTCTCTCTCTGGTTTTATTTTAAGTTTTTATAGTGGGGTTACCATGTCTGAAGTATTGCTTCTATTTTTATTTTTTTCTTGTTTTATTTTTAGTTCTTATAATGGGGTTCATGTCTGAAATATTGCATTTTATTCTTATTTGTTTCCTGTTTTATTGTCAGTTTTTATAATGGGGTTAATATCTTTGAAGTATTACATTTTATTTTTATTTTTTCTAGTTTTATTGTCAGTTTTTATAATGGGGTTATTTGAAGTATTACACTTTATTTGTATTTGTTCTGGTTTTATTGTCAGTTTTTATAATGGGGTTAATATCTTTGAAGTATTACATTTTATTTGTATTTGTTCTGGTTTTATTGTCAGTTTTTATAATGGGGTTAATATCTTTGAAGTATTACATCTTATTTGTATTTGTTCTGGTTTTATTGTCAGTTTTTGTAATGGGGTTAATATCTTTGAAGTATTACATCTTATTTGTATTTGTTCTGGTTTTATTGTCAGTTTTTATAATGGGGTTAATATCTTTGAAGTATTATATTTTATTTGTATTTTTTCTGGTTTTATTTTTTGCTTTTATTATGGGGCTAATATCTTTGAAGTATTACGTTTTATTTTTTTTTCTGATTTTATTTTCAGATATTATAATGGGGTTATCTTTCAAGTATTGCGTCTGTTTTTTTCTAGATTTATTTTCATTTTTATGAAGGGGTTAATATCTTTCAAGTATTACTTCTATCTTTTGTTGTTTCCTTGTTTTATTTTCAGTTTTTATAATGGGGTGGCCATGTTTGAAGTATTACTTCTATTGTTTTTAGTTTATTGCAACTTGACGTGTTTTCATGTGAAAGTCATTCAGTAACGTGTTTATCTATTGTTATATTTTAATTGATTCAGACATATTAACTTCATAAGGGATATTTATTCCTGTGATGTCATTCAAACGAAGCTTCCACCATGAAGAAAACTGGAGAAATCCTAATTCAATTGCATCAATAATCAAGGACCAGTTACTTTTTTATCAGTTTATCGATATGACAAACATCATTCCTATTGGCAATTATGAGCAAAGGTGGAGATACTGATTATTTTGGGTGAATCCGGAGTTGTAAGACCTTTGTTGTTGTTGTCGTTGTTCTTGTTGGGAGGGTAAGAAAGTCCTATGGAAGAGCCTAAGAAGGTCTGAAAAATGTGTTTCGCGATGAGTTTAAAGATACAGGAATTTTAGGATAGGATATGTATGATTTATTTATTAGAATGAAAATGTAGAAAATAAATAAAGTGCATGTTAAACAATACAGAACAATTATTTTCAATGATAGTATAGGGTAATTATTGTAATTTTCGTTTGCGAAACAAATCTCTATTTGACTGTAGATTTTAGCATGTTTTAATTTACTTTTAAAATTAGGAACATAATATTTCCAACATATTCGTAAGGGGAAAATTTTGCACGCATCCCGAGTAAGCTGGAGGCCGGATCACGCCTTGTTTTTTTTTTTATGATTGTTCTTCGAATAAAGAAAATGAACGCAAATAAGTAGCATAATACAGAGTGATATCCTTTGTGACAATCATTCTTGTTAATCAATATAAGAGTAGTTTACTTACAGGAAATAAAAATTAGAACTATGAATTCAAGTTATTCTGAATGTAGATTATCTCATCAAAATTGTCAAGAGTTTTTTTTTTTTTTTTTTTTTGTTACGGCAACAAACAAAAAGTGGATGGCAACTGTTGTAAAATAAATAAATGGTAATAACATTCCCGTTCATCAAGGGCGGACAAAAACAAGAAAAAAAAATGCAAAAATGCTGACACTGATTTCCATCGTTACCAATGCGAAAATGACGTTCACTTTTAGTTTTAACGAATCCCTTTGTTTTTGTTTTTAACAAATATTTGTTTGTTGCGGATGATATGCAAATTTTTGTGAGCATAGTCCGGGCTCTGTTGTGGCGGAAAATATAGGTTTAAAAGAAATGTTTTGAAGGAATTAAAACGTCACAAGACTTGATCAATAGCAAGCTGGTACTGGCAGAGTAATAATAATAATATAATAATAATAATAATAATAAAATAATAATAATAATAATAATAATAATAATAATATTGGAAGGAGACCCTCTTTCAAACAAATCTTATTGAAAGATATTGCTGCGTCAGCAATATCTTTCAGTAGTAGTAATAATAACAACAACAACAACAACAACAACAACAATAATAATAATAATAATAATAATAATAATAATAATAATAATAATAATAATAATAATAATAATAATATAATAATAATAACGAACTAAGGAACCTCTGTAACGAGGCTATAATATTGACAATTAAAAGCCACAGTAGTGTTTA
>NC_061095.1:27280012-27322512 GCF_015104395.2 Macrobrachium nipponense | reverse complement strand
AAGGCGAACGATTCGGAGGGTCACGCCTGCCCTCTTAATTAGCAGGTGTGAGAGAGAGAGAGAGAGAGAGAGAGAGAGAGAGAGAGAGAGCGTACAGCATCGTATTCGTGGTAGGTGGATAACTTTCCTTATATTGTAGTAGTTTAAGTAACTCGCACTTCCTTGTAATTTTACTACCTGCAGAATTTGCGTGCACTCTGAATTGTCAAGTTCGAATGACCTGTTATTGCCGTATGCAATTAAATACGCGCCAGCTAAGCATTTAATCTTCGTTATAAAATGAAGCTTTCAAGTAATAATATTTTGAAATGTCTGATATCCTTACTTCCGTACTTCATAAGTAAGGCCTAATGAGGATGGGTAATCATTATCAGGTTAGATTAAATTCATCTCTGGAGAAAAAAAATACGCGTTTAAAAGTGTTTGCATTTGTTGTGGATAACTTTACTGGGTTTATGTTTTACCTCTTAGTAGTCATCATTTTTTTGCTTACTCCATTACCTTGTTGTTGTTGTTGTTCTTGCTGTTGTTGTTCTTGTTTGGGGGGTAGGAAAACCCAATGGAAAAGCCTAAAAAGGTCTGAAAAGGGGTTTTGCGTTGAGCTAAAGATACAGGAACTTTAGGATAGGATATTTCTGATTTATTTAGTAGAATGAAAATGTAAGAAATAAATAAGGTGCGTGTTCAACAGTACAGAAAAATTATTTCTAATGAAATATAGTGTATTTATTTTAGTTTTCGTTGATGAAACAACATGCTATTTGAACGTAGATTTTAGCCCCCCTGCCTCCAACCCCCGGGTAGGCTGGAGATCGGTTCACACCTTGTTTTCGCTGTCTTATAATACGGCAATTGATAAAGAGATATCATGTCTCTTGTTAGATTTCATCATTACCTATGGCTGGGAATAACCGAAAAAAGGCCATAGAACTGGAACCACAAAAGTCCAAGCGAAGATGCAGCGCACTGTCACCCTAAAGCGATTCTCCTTGTATTCGGATCATTTGATTACCTTTTTGATTATCCGTTTACTAATTTGTTCATTTGTTTTCCTTCTCTGGCAACTGATTTCTTATATCTATATTTCCCATTACCTTCCGCTACTTCTTTCTAATGAACACCATATTCTTTCGAAGCTTGGATTTCAAGTCAGTGGCCCTTTGGTGGGCTTGTTCCATAAGAATAGGGCTTATCTGAATAATAATATTAACAATAATAATAAGAAACCCCTCACTAAAGAGGCTGTGAAGGAAGTTTATAATAGCGCGAAATTTTATATTTACGTACTTAAAAGTTTGGTGAAATTCCATTATGGGAAACTTTCCTCATTTTAACCCGATATTAGCCGTAATCTCATTATCTCATTATGATGTTTTATTTTTATCCTCATTTAGCCTCTCAGTAAGGCTTTTTTTAGTCGGTAGGCTGAAACAATCTCTCTCATGTATGTTATATATTATATATATATATATATATATATATATATATATATATATATATATATATATATATCTAAAAAAAAAAAAAAAAAAAAAAAAAAAAAAAAAAAAAAAAAAATATAAAAAAAAAAAAAAAAAAAAAATTCATATATATTATATATAGATATTTATATTTAATTTAAGCGAATAAACACAGGAAAATGAGAGTCAGAAATCCAAACGCTTTCGTCTTTACTAAGACATTTTCAAGGAACGAGTGATTCATTCTTTGACATGTCTTAGTAAAGAAGAAAGCGCTTGGATTTCTGACTATCTTTTCCTATGGTATTCGCTTTTTAATTAAGTCACGTGCATCTACTGTGATTTTTTAAGCCTATTATATTATATATATATATATATATATATATATATATATATATATATATACGATATATGCCCAGATCTTTTGGTCTAAACGACCCTTTACTAAAGGCAAGTCTGTGGCATTACCTTTATTTATACAATGCATCACGTTTTATATATTGCGTGATTAAGTTATTCTTATATATATATATATATATATATATATATATATATATATATATATATATATATATATATATATATAGTGTGTGTGTGTATGTGTGTGCGCACGGGTACGTCTGAGACTTATACAAAGAACATATGAATTTCAAATCAACCTTATCTTTTCTATGACGCTGGAACATATTGGCTGTAAGGTCTTAGTCTTTATGCGTTCCCTGTTTCCTATGCTTCTGACCAGATTTAACATTTATATATGGAATTCGGTTGAACTGATACACAAAATGTGATTTTGACAACCGGGTGGATGCTGCGCCTGACAGTGCTTATTTATTTATATACATTTTTCCAACGGCGATTGCAACGGACTCTGTAGGAAACTGTAGTACTGTTAAATGAGTATAATATTGGTGTTTATATATATATATATATATATATATATATATATATAATATATATATATATAGAGGAGAGAGAGAGCAGAGAGAGAGAGAGAGAGAGAGAGAGAGAGAGAGAGAGGCACTGTGTACACGATGAAATTCTGTTTGATCTTTGACCTCATAAATATAACCTTGACCCCGCTACACGTATACGTCGGGTTTTTCAAACAGTGCATGCCAAGTATGAAGACTTTCTCGCATGCATAATTCAAAAGTAACAGCATAGATGAAGTTTTACCTCGTTTATCTTTGTAACCTTCGATGGATTTTTACTTTATTTTGATGAAGTATCCAAAAAAACTCTCATTATTAAAACGATTTTAGGTATAAGAACATCAGGTGCTTCAGCAATAATAAAATAATAATAATAATAATAATAATAATAATAATATAATAATAATAAAATAATAATAATAATAATAATAATAATTTAGAATATAACTAATAATAATAATAATATAATATAATTTAGAAATATTTTGTAGTCAGTAAATCTCATATTTCACCTTCTCCATTTTTTAACATTGTCCTAGATTAGTGTATTGGGAATGCCACTTTCATACAAATAGCAGATGTAATATCAAAATTGATATTTTTAGTCTTTCAATATTGACCTCTTTTTAAACTGTAACTATATTTTAGAACGATTTGACCTGTAGGGTGGGGCGGGTGACTTGCCCTTCGCCCTCTGTCTAGAGACTTTAACTTTCCCCGAAACTTTGGAAAATTATGTTATGTTAATGGTAGTTTTCCACATATACCAACGTCTCGTAAGTTAGGCCTTCAATTCCAACTCGTACAACGTTTAAGAAATTTCATAAACTAAAGGAGAAAGATTGTTGGCGGAGAAAATTGATACTTCTGCCGTGTGAAGGTAGCTCTCTCTCTCTCTCTCTCTCTCTCTCTCTCTCTCTCTCTCTCTCTCTCTCTCTCTCTCAAGTTGATTGGAATGATTAAATGTCAGGGTTTCATTGATATTTCCTTTCCTGTATCTTTTATAAAGTAATTGAAAATACAGCGACATTTGATATTTTCTTAGAGACTTAACCCAACCCAGTAGAAAAAAAAAAAAAGATGAATTACTGAAGTGATGCGTCAATACCTGAAGTGACAGTAAAATGAGCATTGTCATGCTTTAATATTTATACTTTGTAAGCTCATTAAAAAGGTTCAGGCTCATTCATCTAATTGACGTCAAGAGTTCTTGTCGAGCGCGTTAAGAAACGTCAGCTGGTGATGGAAGACTTTCCGCCGTGAAAACGCAGAAAATGGTATAATATTTTACTATAACAAGTGACCTTTTACGCTTTAATGACCTGTTATGGTATATTAGCTCTTAGTAGGAATTTTTTGACGTTTATTTATGCTCTTTTTGGAGCAGAGTCTTGCGGCTTCATGTATTTTGTGATGGTGCATTTGTTAGACTTTCATCGTAGAAAATTTATGACATTAAGTTTACCTCATTGCTGCAGGTTGTTTGATTTTTTTTTTTAATGTGGGATCAATACCTCCCCTTTCTGTTATATTGTTTTGAGAAAGACTCGATAGCCCGGGGATATCGATGTTTTTATTAGGTCTAAGCAAAAGAAATGAATAAATAAATGAATAAAAAAGGAAACAAAAAAGAAAAGTCATAAGGAAAATATTCTTATTAGGTCTGAGCAAAATAAATAAGTAAATAAATAAATAAAAAAAAAGTCATAAGGAAAAGGGGAAAAATCTAATGGTGCCAAACCTTGTTCTTGGAGGAGGCAAAATGGGAATCGGTGAAAACAGAGAATAAAAGAATGTTAACGTTTATACATTAGAAAGGTCCAGATTTAGGTAGGAGACCTTTTGTGGGAAGGGGTTTGGGGAGTTGCGTTGGATTTTGTAATTATGGCGGTCGTTTTTGGTTTCTGGAAGTTGCTGTTGTTGTTGTTGTTGTTTTTTATTTATTTTTATTTATTTATTATTATAATTTTTTGGGGGGTGAATGAGAAATGGATTTGCCGCCTACTTCTCTTGTCTTATCATATTAGGCTAACATCAAAAAAGCAGTTTTTCCTTCGTGAGTTTATCAGTAGGACTCGTACGGTTTTAAAATTGATTCATCGATTCCTGGGTGTCTGAGCGTATTTAGAAATTTATAACTTTCCAAAAATATCTCCTTTTTTACAGTTTCTGAAATTATGATTGAAATATAGTATGTGTTCTTTTTAGAATAAGCTGGTCTTGTGCCAGCTCCGACCAAAACCATGTCGTGGTAGTAATGACAGTGTCCTTCTTTTCGCAAAGAAGATTAATTATATGTCTTATGACGCCTAACTAATCGTCAAAGGAACAAAATTTTCTAAGTTTATTGGCGACCATTTTTCCCCCAGGATTCGTACCACCTTTTCAAAAGAAGCCTTGACGGTAAACGTATCCTTCTGGGAAATTTCCTACGGTCTTTGCCTCGCTCTTTGGAACCGACCTATATTTTCCTGTCGTCTCCTCATGTATGATTCAGCAGTTTGTCTCCTCAAGGACAGTTTATGGTAATGGTTTGTGTACTGCTACCTTTCGTCGAGGTTGATAAAGAGTGCTGTTGTATTATGGACTCGCTGGATCTCTTACAGATGGGTTTGCAAGTCGTTGGTTTGTCAGCGAAGCTGGAAGGTTAATATTTTCAGTATTAATAAGATTGTATGTGTGTTTTGGATTAGAATAAGTGATATTCAGCCAGTGTAAATGTTTAAGAACAAATTTCAATGTTATGACAACGAAAAATTACTTGGGACACAATGAGTCATTAAAGCATTTAAATGCAGAGGCCATAATCCATATCTATTTACATAGATGTAATTAAATCTTACAGAGATATTTATTGTATTGATAAAACAAATTTTGTCTATTTGTGAATGAACTGGAACGCTATTTGAAATAATAATGAAAATCGAAATAATCATAAAATTGTATGAAAACTTGCCTGTAGTTAATATTGAAGCAAAGTAGTACGTTAATAAGATCCAACATCGACATTTGCGTTAACTTCTGAAGAAAATGAAAATATCTAGTATAGGCAACATCGCTTACTCCTGTGGAAACAACTTTCAAATTGGAGTCATGCCTTATGACAGAATATACTAGTTAGGGATTGGTGTCCCACTGTTAAGAGCTCCTTTAGAAACTTTCGTTAACACGGAACCGTAGTTTTCCGTAAGAATGCCGTATTGTCAAGTAGAGTAGATGAAGTTTGAAGGTGTCTCCATAATTTTTGCACCGAATGACTGGTATTCGTCTCGTTTAAACCGCCAAATAACCTTTTTAATCGTCGTTCAAAGTTGATTGTTATAAAAATTATAATATTTTCATTTAGCCTTACTTGAAGGAGATGATGATTATTTTTGGATGATTGAATCAATGAGAGTAAATATAAAGGTTCCGTGAATGATCCATTATGAAATACTGTTCAAAACATTTATCATTTAACGTAACACAAACGTTCAGACCTAAAAGTCGGAGTTGGCTTTGGACTCCGCACAAACATTGGAAAATATTAACAACTTGTTGCTCCAGTGCGTCGCTATCCAACTTTGAAACGAATTAAAATTCCTTTTGTTACGATATCTGTTTGGATTAAAAACTTTTAACATTTTTTCTTTAGGCTTTAGGAAGTGCCGTAATATAACGCAAGGGAAAACGTTGCCATAGAAAAGTAATATTTACTTCCTCAAAGGTTTTTAACATTGAATCTATAAAGGGTTTTTAACATCTGAATACTGACTTACTTTATATAGGGTTTCAATATCAAGGCTTCCGGTATCAGGGTATTTAAGAAAAGCCTGAAAAAATAGTCATAGTGAAATACAGACGACCAAAATTAGTCAATCATATATATATTTATTGCTCTGGTATTTGGAATGGGTTTGCCTTTTAATATTAGTATATATTTATTCCTTCTCGAATTAATGTTATTGAAGAACCGAGTTTGGAGTTATTATGCTTCCTGGACCTCATCTGATTCTTGCCTCTAAGTAGAGAGATAAGAAAAATTTTGCATTGAATATTCCCGTTTCCGATGGTGGGAGAGTTCGTGTGTATACACACACACACACACACACACATATATATATATATATATATATATATATATATATATATAATATTAATCGTGTGTCTATATATATATATATATATATATATGTGTGTGTGTGTGTGTGTGTGTGTGTTCTGTGTGTATGCATAGTCATATTTCTTTTGTTTGATTGAAATTGATCGCAGTATATGAAGCATTCATAAGTTTGTTTTAATTTTTTTCTCCTCCTGCCTTGTAGCCAACTGCGCAAAGAAAGATAAATTGCAACTAGTCGCAGCTTGGGTATAGAAAGAGAGAGAGAGAGAGAGAGAGAGAGAGAGAGAGATCAGTAAACCATCAAGGTGTATATATACCCTAACAATTAAAAATGGGAGGGTCCTGACCAGGTAATCCTCAATTTTTCTTTCTTGTCATTTCATGCTGTGGGATTCGGAAACTACATTTTATTTATTAATATACGTATTTATTTTTTGTTATTGCGATGACCCAAACTTCACCACTGAAATGAAACATGAAGTTTATACAGTACGTAAGATTGCGAGGTATCCTGGAGCTGTCTTAACATATTCATAGCATTAGAAATGCATTGGGGTTCGCGGAAGGAAAAGAATGCCCTAGTAATCTGCTATGTTTATATTTAGAATACAGACTCTGGTCGGTGATGCTTCCAAGGGAAGGAGCTATCAAATATAAGTAAATTTTTAGTGAGTTATGGCCATGTTTGAGAGATGGACATGCAGAGAGACTTGTACTCTATACTCTGTTCGTACACAGAGTGTATTCCATAAACTTAATCCCTTTTTGTGTTATAATGAATGAGTATATTCCACAAATTTAATCCTTTTTGTGTTGTGGAGAATAAGTATATTCCACAAATTTAATCCTTTTTGTGTTGTGGAGAATGAGTATATTCCACAAATTTAATCCTTCTTGAGTTGTTGAGGATGAGTATATTTCACAAATTTAATCCATATTGTGTTATGGAGAATGAGTATATTGCACAAATTTAATCCTTTTTGCGTTGTGGAGAATGAGTATATTCCACAAATTTAATCCCGTTTTGTGTTGTGGGGAAGGAGTATATTCCACAAATTTAATGCGTTTTTGTGTTGTGGAGAATGTGTATATTCCACAAATTTAATCCCTTTTATTGTGTTTTGGAGAATGAGTATATTTCACAAATTTAATCCCTTTTTCTGATATGAAGAATGAGTATATTCCACAAATTTAATCCGTTTTCGTGTTATGGAGAATGTAGACATTTAGATACCTGTAGACATTTTTAATTATAGTCGACCACCTATGATGAAAATCTTGAAAGCTCGGTAGGACGCATATTCCGTTTTAAGAAAAGGAGTCTGGCATTTAATTAGGCCATAATGCAGGAAATAACCTCATACGCCAGAAGGCAGCGACTTTCTATATTTGGCATCCATACAATTCGTCCCTCGAGAAGGGAGAAACGTCACCTACACCGCGGCACCTGGAAAAAGGAAAAAAGTAAATTAAAAAAATAAAACCGATACTCTGGGAGTGGGAAACGCGAGAAATATTTTACGAGTTATTCCCGTCTCTATTGCCTTTTTCGTGAGGTTGACCACATCGCTTGTAATAATAGAATAAGTTACCAGAAGGACATTACAGACACTAGCAGTGAGGAAATATGACCCTGCGTTAATTCATGTATTCATGTAAATAGAATGCATGGGAGGATTCTCAGTATACGTCGAATAATTTGGTTTGTGACATGCTGGGGTATGACGCCAGTCAGACACATTGGATTACGGTGTCCATGTGACACGTAGGTTATGTAGCGTAAAGGCTTTATTAGCTTGTCAGGTTGTGGTGTTGCTGTGCCACTGTATGTTGAACGTTCCGTTATGAAAATGCGAAATGTTTGATTTTTAAAATCTCAAAATTGAGTAGCGTCAAGAAGAATAAAATTTTCTCACTCTCGCCGACAGAGTAAAGTTTTTTTCAAAGTAAAGTTTTTTGTATTGTATTTCAAAGTATTTTTTTTTTTGATTTCAAAGTAAATATTTAAAAAAATATTTTAAGTACAGTTTTTTTCATTTCAAAGTGAATTTTTTTTATTTTATTCAAAAGTAAATTTCAAACAACTTTTATTTCTAAGTAAAGTTTTTTTCTATTTAATTTCAAAGTGATGTTTTTTATGTTATTTGAAAGTAAAATTGTTTATTTCATTTCAAAGTAAAGTTTTTTCTTTTATTTCAATGTGAATTTCTTTTATTTTATTTCCAGGCAAAACTGTTAATTTTATTTCAAAGTAAAGTTATTTTTACTTTATTTCAAAGTTAACTTCTTGTATTTTGTTTCAAAGTGAAATTGTTTTATTTTATTTTAAAGTGATGTTTTTATGTTATTTGAAAGCAAAATTGTTTAATTCATTTCAAAGTAAAGTTATTTTTATTTTATTTAAATGTGAATTTCTTTTAGTTTATGTCCAGGTAAAACTGTTAATTTTATTTCAAAGTAGAGTTATTTTTACTTTATTTCAAAGTTACCTTCTTTTATTTTATTTCAAAGTAAAATTGTTTTTATTCTACTTCAAAGTAAAGTGTTTTATTTTATTTCAAAGCATTTTTTTTTTACTTGCAAGTAAAATCCCGCTTGGTTTTTCTAAAGAGACCCCGAGGGTGACTTCAAAGGACGCCGTCATTATTTGAGGCTCTTGAGAAGGCGGAAAGTTGTACAACTTCGTTCTCTTTGTGCTCTCCTTTCTTTTGGTTCTCCTCTTCTCTTTCAGGCTTTCCCTTTTGGAAACGAAATTAATGCTTTAACTTCGTAGTTTCCGCTTCGTTTATTTTTTCTCTCTCAGTTTCTGTATTTTTCTTTTACGTTTCAAATGGTACTGTTTCGCTCTCTCCTCTTTGTTTTTCTTTTTCTTCATTGGTCAGTGAATTTTTATTTTGTATTAATTTTCTGTTAGGTTCCTCGATTCTGAGCCCCTAAAATGTATAGATTCTCTCTCTCTCTCTCTCTCTCTCTCTCTCTCTCTCTCTCTCTCTCTCTCTCTCTCTCTCTCTGTTATTTTGTAATAATTTTCTTTTAGGCTTCTCTTTTCTGAGCCCCCAAAAATGTAAAATGTATAGATTCTCTCTCTCTCTCTCTCTCTCTCTCTCTCTCTCTCTCTCTCTCTCTCTCTCTCTCTCTCTCTCTCTCTCAAATATTTGGGAGGCAAAATAATGTTTCACTTTTTCTTTTGCACTTTTGAAGATTTTCTTTATGTTACACTTTAGGAATGTAGATTTTTTCCCTTCATTTTTTCATGTGGCCTTTCACTGTCCTGTTTTAGTTGACCCTTTTCGTCAGAGAGTTTTCAGTGAACAAGCATTTCCTTTTTTCAGTTGAATTGGAGGACTATCTTGAGCCTCGCAGGACCCTGGGAACGTTTTGTTATAAGGCGTTTATTCATGTTACTGCTCTTCAATCCAAAGTGTTATATTTTTTTTATTGTTCATTTGTTTTTCTTTTCTACGTTTATTTTTGAAAAAAAGTAAATATTAGCTTATATTGCATGTCATTTTAATTGCTTACGTGTTGCCCCTGCGGTGCAAATTAGGGACTGACGTTAAACCTGTTGTAATTAACGTTAAGTGACGTTTTTCAAATGTATTGTTCTGCCGCGTTCACGTTTTCTCTTTATTATTTTCAGTGTTATTGTTAATATCGTTGTAATTATGATTTACGCGTTTTTATAGCGATAGGCTAAAGACCAACCATCGATTTATTCAGTAATTTTGTTCTTACATGAATGAAATAGTGCTTTCATAAAATGGATGTAATTGAAAAAGAACCCCACAAAATCACTGTGTATAACTTGTTTACTTGTAAGTGTTTAAATATTATTTTACTCAATACTCGAGTACTTTCAGGCCCTATCTATGGCCCTTTCTCAATAGATGTGTAGGTTGTCAGCCTGGGTCAAGACTGCTGGGCCTTGACCCAGGCTGACAACCTACACAACTCTTGAGAAAGGGCCACAAATAGAGCCTGAAAGTACTCGAGTGTTGAGTACAATAATATGTAAACACTTACAAGTAAACAAGTTATACACAGTAATTTTGTGGGTTTCTTTTTCAATCTTCTGAAAAAACTGAAACAAGTTTTTGTTTGATGGATGTAATTATAGTATTTGTACCCATGCATACTAATGCTTCGTCAGCATTATTCCACAGAGGTGAAAAACTATCTATGCATCAGTTGGGTATTATTAATTTCTAAAAAAATCAATTCATTGGAAAAAAAAATGGTAAAACTCCAGGCAGTAATGAAAGAATGATTTTATTTTGAAAATTTCGTACCTATGAGACCTAGATTTCTGTTTCCTGTAGATAAACATTTTTAGTCATAATCGCTTTGGAGTTAATTGGTTTATTTCTGGTTGAATTGATTTAATTTCCCTTATTGCGAGGATAATAAAATTTGAAGCAGAAAGACCTGAGAACCATTGTTGGTTCGTGACCTTTCAAAGCGGGGTTATTATTTTGATAATCACAAAGGAAAATGATATTTGATACCCGTGTCAATAATATCTATATATATATATATATTATATATATATATATATATATATATATATATATATATATAAATAAAGATATATGCCACGAAGGAAAAATAAACGAAAGAGGATCTGCAAGATCTTTCGACGTTAAACGTCCTTTACTGAGCAGAGACTGACATACATACGAGAAAAGACAATACAAGAAGATTCGTATAACTGACAGATAGGGATTATAAAGAGATTAGTACCTAGAATCCGACACACCTGGAAGATAAGAAACCTTCCCAAACAAGCATAAACAATGGTTGCAATTAAAGGTTTAAGACAATCATCTCAGATACAATTTCAAGACAATTAAAGGATTATAGGTGACAGCTATTCAGAACTTGGTAAACAGAACCATATTCACAATACATGTCAGACATACATTACAACAAAAATAATAACTCTAAGGCAATGATTTTTATTTTAAGTCTGAGTATTATCTTTGAGGTCATTCTTAAACATGTTACAGATACAAGGGTCTAAAGTGAAAAAGGCCACGACTAACATTGAAAAGTACATGAAAAGTAAGTTGTATTAAAGCAAATTCTAAAAGATTTCGTGATAAGACATCTCTTGACCTTGCAATTACTGAACTATCAACCCAATTTATACGGTGGTTGTTTTCACTTAAATGAATGAATATTGAATTGGATTTTTTCCCAGTTTTTACAAAATATTTATGCTGGCTTAGCCTTACTTCTAAGCCTTTGCTAGACTGTCCGAGATAAAATGAGGGACAATCCATACATGGAATTTTATATATTATGTTGTTGCTTTCTCTGGGGCCATTTTTTATTAACATTCCTTTTAGTGTGTTATTATAGGAAAAAACAAGATTGACATTAAAAGCTTTTAACAATTATTTAATGGTTTCAAATCCGTTAAAATAAGGCAAACTGATAATGTTCTTAGAATTTTCTTTCTGCGTGTTACTTACAGTATAAAACTTTTTGTGGGCTTTATTATAACAAATGTCTAATATATGTGAAGGATAGCATAAATCTTTCCCTATTTTTCTTATGTATTCAATTTCTTGATCCAAATATTGTGGACTGACAATGCGCAATGCTCGTAAAAACATAGAGGAAAAAATTGATATTTTTATGTTAAGATGGTGGCCTGAGAAGAAATGAACATAAGTTAAGTTGTTAGTCGGTTTCCTATAAATACTGAATTTACATTGAAATGGTTCTCTATGTATCAAAACGTCTGAGAAAGGGAGGCAATTGTCTTTTTCTAATTCTAGAGTAAACTTAATAGATGGTACCTGGTTATTTAATTTAGAGAGTAAATCATTTACATCAATACCGACAGGAAGAACAGCTAAACAATCATCAACATAACGATACCACTTTACAGGAATATAAATGATATTAGGTAAGTAGCGTTTTTCAAAGAATTCCATGAACAGGTTTGAGAGTAATGGTGATAAAGGATTTCCCATTGCCATGCCAAAAAGTTTTTGATAAAATTCACCATTGAATATAAACTTACAATCACAAATGCACAAACTCATGAGTGAAATAATGTGACTTATAGGTAGAGATAATTCATGCTGAGTTAGTTCATTACTAAGATATTCTAAAATAGAGTCTATAGGGACTTTAGTAAAAAGAGAACATACATCAAAACTAACGAATCTATCAGTAGGGCAAAGAGCAATTTTGTTTAATTTATCAACTAAATCTAGAGAATTATATATATGAGAATCGAAGATGGTTCCAAGTAACGGGGACAAGATCTTAGTGATATATTTCGAAAGTTTATATGAAATTGAACCAACAGTACTGATAATAGGCCGCATAGGGTTATTTTCTTTGTGCGTTTTGACTAATCCGTACAAGTAAGGTAGCGAAGGATATTTGACTGAAATGTTTGCCTAGTAGTTTTCTGTTTAATCTTTGAAGGATACTTTTCACTATGCTATTGAAGTTTTTTATGACTTGATCAGGGGATTTTTTGTTAGTTTTTTATAAGTCACATCATCATCCAGTAGGGCTTGCAGGCGTGATATGTAGTCAGCTTTATCTAAAATTACTATACTATTTGACTTATCAGCTTTTGTAATGTGGATAGTATTGTCCTTTTTAACACGCAGAAAGAAAATTCTAAGAACATTATCAGTTTGCCTTATTTTAACGGATTTGAAACCATTAAATCATTGTTAAAAGCTTTTAATGTCAACCTTGTTTTTTCCTATAATAACACACTAAAAGGAATGTTAATAAAAAATGGCCCCAGAGAAAGCAACAACATAATATATAAAATTCCATGTATGGATTGTCCCTCATTTTATCTCGGACAGTCTAGCAAAGGCTTAGAAGTAAGGCTAAGCCAGCATAAATATTCTGTAAAAACTGGGCAAAAATCCAATGCAATATTCATTCATTTAAGTGAAAACAACCACCGAATAAATTGGGTTGATAGTTCAGTAATTGCAAGGTCAAGAGATGTCTTATCACGAAATCTTTTAGAATCTGCTTTAATACAACTTACTTTTCATTGTAATTTCAATGTTAGTCGTGGCCTTTTTCATTTAGACCCTTGTATCTGTAACATGTTTAATAATGACCTCAAAGATATAATTACTGACTTAAATAAAAATCAGTTGCCTTAGAGTTATTATTTTTGTTGTAATGTATATCTGACATATATTGTGAATATGGTTTTGTTTACCAAGTTCTGAATAGCTGTCACCTATAATCCTTTAATTGTCTTGAAATTGTATCTGAGATGATTGTCTCAAACCTTTAATTGCACCCATTGTTTATGCTTGTTTGGGAAGGTTATTTACCTTCCAGGTGTGTCGGATTCTAGGTACTAATCTCTTTATAATCCCTATCTGTCAGTTATACGAATCTTCTTGTATTGTCTTTTCTCATATGTATGTCAGTCTCTGCTCAGTAAAGGACGTTTAACGTCGAAAGATCTTGCAGATCCTCTTTCGTTTATTTTTCCTTCGTGGCATATATCTTTATTTATGGATTTATCACGTTCCTAACTTTCGTGATTCAGTTATACATATATATATATATATATATATATATATATATATATATATATATATATATATATATATACATCAGCATGAAGGTGGACTATTAGAAACGTTGCAATTCATTACAATTCTTTATTTCCTACGTTTCGTAATATCATTACATCTTCAGGGAATCTGTTAAACAATAAATAAAATTAATTAAAATTACTTATTACTTTAAAAATTACTCTAAACTTCAACATTTGTAAATTACAACATTAAAAAACATACAGAACGAAAAAAAAAAAATAAATAAAAACTAAAAAGACCAAAGACCGCTAACCAACCTTGTGCCGAGAAGGCAAGAGACAGAATGACAGAACAAATAAAAGTTAGCTCAGTACAGTTGTGTGGAGGAGGTCTGGGTATTTAACTGGGGAACCAGTTGTTTTAATAAATAATGACTCCAGGATAGGCAGTTCATATGCATTGTTCGCTTGGCCTATGACTTGGACAAATGACTTCTCTATATATATATATATATGTATGATGTGTGTGTGTATGTATATGTATGTATGTATGTATGTATGTATGTATGACTGAATCACGAAAGTTTGGAACGTGGTAAATCCATAAATAAAGGTATAAGTCACGAAGGAAAAATAAACAACGGAGTTTCCGCAAGATCTTTCGACGTTCAACGTCCTTTACTCAGCAGATAAACTGACTTCGTGAGGAATTGACAGTACAGGAATGCTCGTATAACTGACAGATAGGGATTATAAGGAGATTAGTACCTAGAATCCGGCACACATTGGAGAAAGAGTAACCTTTCCAAACAAGCATAAACATGGGTACAAATTAAAAAACATAAAGATTAAGGCAATCTGCTCAGACACAAGGGCAAGACAATTAAAGGATAATATAGGGTGACAGCTATTCAGAACTTTGGTAAACAAAAACTTACTCACAATACATATTAAACATACATATATAACGAAGATATTTCTAAGGCAACTGATTTGTATTTAAGTCTGTAATTATATCTTTGAGGTCATTCTTAAACATGTTACAAATGCAAGGGTCTAAATGAAACAGGCCACGACTTATATTAAAATGACAATGTGAAGTAAGTTGTATTATAGCAGATTCTAAAAGATTTCGTGATAAGACATCTTTTGACCTTGCAATTACTGAACTACCAATCTAATCTATTCGGTGGTTGTTTTCACTTAGATGAATGAATATTGCATTAGATGTTTGCCCAGTTTTTACAGAATATTTATGCTGGCTTAATCTTACTTCTAAACCCTTGCTCGACTGTCCGAGATAAAAAGAAGGGCAGTCCATACATGGAATTTTATATATTATGTTGTTGCTTTCCCTGGGGCCATTTTTTATTAACATTCCTTTTAGTGTGTTATTATAGGAAAAAACAAGGTTGACCTTAAAGGCTTTTAACAATGATTTGTTGGTTTCAAATCTGTAAAATAAGGTAAACTAAGAATGTTCTTAGAATTTTCTTTCTGCGTGTTACTTACAGTATAAAACTTTTTGTGGGCTTTGTTATAACAAATGTCTAATATATGTGAAGGATAACATAAATCTTTCCCTATTTTTCTTGTGTATTCAATTTCTTGATCCAAATATTGGGGACTGACAATGCGCAATGCTCGTAAAAACATAGAAGAAAAAATTGATATTTTTATGTTAAGATGGTGGCCTGAATAGAAATGAACATAAGTTAAGTTGTTGGTTGGTTTCCTATAAATGCTGAATTTACATTGATATGGTTCTCTATGTATCAAAACATCTAAGAAAGGGAGGCAATTGTCTTTCCAATTCTAGAGTGAACATAATCGACGGTACCTGGTTATTTAATTTAGAGAGTAGATCATTTACATCAATACCAGCAGGCAGAACAGCTAAAATATCATCAACATATCTATACCACTTTACAGGAATACAAATGATATTAGGTAAGTAGCGTTTTTCAAAGAATTCCATGTACAAGTTTGAGAGGAGTGGGGATAAAGGGTTTCCCATTGCCATGCCAAATATTTGTTGATAAAATTCATCATTGAATATAAACTTACAATCACAAATGCACAAACTAGTGAGTGAAATAATGTGACTTATAGGTAGAGGTAATTCATGCTGAGTTAGTTCATAACTAAGATATTCTAAAATAGTCTATAGGGACTTTAGTAAAAAGAGAACACACATCAAAATATTCTGTAAAAACTGGGCAAACATCTAATGCAATATTCATTCATCTAAGTGAAAACAACCACCGAATAGATTGGATTGGTAGTTCAGTAATTGCAAGGTCAAAAGATGTCTTATCACGAAATCTTTTAGAATCTGCTTTTATACAACTTACTTCACATTGTAATTTTAATATAAGTCGTGGCCTGTTTCATTTAGACCCTTGCATTTGTAACATGTTTAAGAATGACTTCAAAGATATAATTACAGACTTAAATACAAATCAGTTGCCTTAGAAATATCTTCGTTGTATATGTATGTTTAATATGTATTGTTAATAAGTTTTTGTTTACCAAAGTTCTGAATAGCTGTCACCCTATATTATCCTTTAATTGTCTTGCCCTTGTGTCTGAGCAGATTGCCTTAATCTTTATGTTTTTTAAATTGTACCCATGTTTATGCTTGTATGGAAAGGTTGCTCTTTCTCCAGGTGTGCCGGATTCTAGGTACTAATCTCCTTATAATCCCTATCTGTCAGTTATACGAGCTTTCCTGTACTGTCAATTCCTCACGAAGTCAGTTTATCTGCTGAGTAAAGGACGTTGAACGTCGAAAGATCTTGCGGAAACTCCGTTGTTTATTTCTCCTTCGTGGCTTATACATTTATATATATATATATATATAGTATATATATATATATATATATATATATATATATTAAAATTACTTTAGTGTATTTATATACTTAGAGCATTGATGTTATTTCTGTAAAACATCAGTGTAGATTTTCTCGTGTAGTTAAAGGGTAAATGTAATGGGCGGCAACTGGAAATATCTTATTTAAAATTTTAGTCTATGAGGTCGGACAACGGTAGGAGAGTAGTACCCTCAGTACACCCCACACCATTCTCTGTAGGCATTAGTTAGGGTTCACTGCTTCGTCCCTTCGTCCCGTTCATGTTCTCTCTCTCTCTTCTAAAAATTGTTTCATTGTGCGACTGCTAGTCTTTCCTCTGTTACACTTGTAATCCCTTTTTTACTCTCAATTCCCCTTTCAGCGCTGAATGACCTCATAGGTCCCAGAGTTTGGCTTTTTGGCCTAAATTTTTATAATCCATCCCTTTCTAGTAGGTTGGGGTTCACATGATGGCGAATGGTGTTCTTAACAGCGACTCGCGTTAGGTTTTTATAATCTGGCAATGACTAGGTAACAAAAAGTAAACATAGTCGACAAATTGGTATATCTAATCCGATGAATTGCTTGCAGATATTCTGCTCGTGTCGCTTCTCGTTACCGGAGTGAGGTCATTCAGTTGGGACGATGGACCATTCACATCGACATCCTACATGATGAAAGCCAGATTTAGCGAGCGAGGACTTTCTTGATTTGTTTGTAGATATTGGAGCATTGGCCTAAGTCTTATCCTATGTGCTTCGTGATGGCTGCTCATTTATCTGTAAAATCGTTATACTTTCATTGATGTTTTTGCAGATCTGTATTTTAACAAGCCGGGTTATCTTGCGCTTGATGTGTGCACTGTTTTCTTTAAACTGTAAATCGTTTTTACAAATGCATACAGTCGACACTAAATAACGCATTGCACTGTAAGCCTTCTGCATTTGTTAGTGTTCTGTAAAGTCGGTTATTCAGTGACGGTTTTGATAATGGCCGACTTAATCGTTTGATGCGCGTATTATGACGAACTGCAATAGAGACTCGATTTGTGAGTGCAATGAAGGAATGTTCAAAATTCATACCGCATTGCAGTTCATATGAATCGTTCTTTATGGAGACAGGTTTATCGTCCCTTTTTCACGGTTACATCGTCAGTGACGGAGAGTATTTACATTTAAAGCTTGGTAATTGATACGAGGTCATTCGTGATAGTTAAGATTTCAGGTGTATAGAAGTCAGGGAGGATTGTAGAATTACAGAATCATGTTATAAAACTAGTTAAAAAATTTTCAAAAGGAAAGTGAAGCCATATGAAATTTTTATTGTTTTATATAGCACTCTTTTAAGTCATGGGAATGTATCGCACAATTCACTAAGGATATTTCTAGTTATGGAAATTTCTTTCCAAGGTCTCCAATAAGAATATTAAGTTGTGTGTGTGTGTGTTTGTGCCTTAAGAAATGAATATTAGGAGTCAAGACATTTTTTATTTTTTCCATTTCACTGCCTTCATTTCTTCCTTAAAGGCCGTTCCGTATTCGGTCAGACGTTAAATTTACTACGTATTCTCCGATTTACTGCGAGAAAGTTCTTGCCAAAAATGATGGACTACGGTTTCAACTAACCCAGTGTTTAGGCCAAACTACCGCAGGTCTTTGGAGATGCTTTCCATCACATTTTTGGTAGTATATGTACAGATAGAATTCCTTTAGGATATCCTTTTTTGTTGTTATAAAAGTTTCAATATAAGCTTTTAAAATGCATGTGCTTTAAAAAAAATCATTTTTATAATGGGCCCGTTACGCATCACCAGACCCACCAAACTACATAGTAGTTACGAAAGAGCAAACCCGAAACGAGTTTGCGACGGAGGATCTATAAGGAGGCAGAAATTCAGATGTGTCGGAGAGATAAGGCACGACCGCCCAATTCAGACTATGTAGGTGAGAGGTCGTGTGAAGTACTTGATGGTGTCTCTCATGCTAAGAGGAAAAAGGCCTGGGGGGTTTGAGTGGGTATGTGGGGGGGGGAGGTGGGGTGTAAGGGGGCCTGGAGGAGTATAGGTATTGATCCAGATATTCTCCTCTTATTTATCGCCCATTTAAAAAAAAAAAAAAACAAAAAAAAAAAAAAAAAAAAACAATACAGTTCTTCTCTCTCTCTTCCCTATTCTCTCTCTCAACTCTCTCTCTCTCTCGACTCCTCTCTCTCGCTCTCTCTCTCTCTCTCTCGTCTTTTCTCTTTCTCTCTCTCATTCGAGCCCGAGGAAGTTGAAGTTGACTGGATCTTTGGAATTGCATTTTGCTGAGGTTATAGGGTTTCTCTCTCTCTCTCTCTCTCTCTCTCTCTCTCTCTCTCTCTCTCTCTCTTCTGCGTGAAGGAAGATGGAGTCCACTTGAGCTTTCTATTTTGAATATGAGAAATGGTATAAACCTTCCTCTCCATCACATGTGCTTATACTTGCATAAACATGGCTCCCATTCTGGCTCTATTCTCCTAATTCATATTATTCCTATTTCATTTATTTCACATCTGAAATGAATAGCACCGAAAATGGAAACGCAATTAAAGGAGTAACTAGTGTAATTAGTTTCATCATATCTTTATTGGTTGTAAATATCCACATGGACGTCAGGATATTGGGAATAAGGTGGAAATATTCTTAGAGGGAGATTTATAGACTGGGTTTAATCGAGAGGAAGAAAATGTTGCAGACTTCTTAGAAGGAAGTTTCAGTTCATGCTGAAGAATATGAACTGCTGAAAGCGACTGGATTTCATAGTTAATCTGTCAGACAAAACAAAATGAAATATGGTTTTTACGCTGTCGTTCTCTATACGTGATCATCACCTTCATTTACGTTCCATTAATCATTATTTATTTCATTCCCTATGGCTTGTCCCTTAATTTCGTAATCCATCCATCCATCCATTTTTTAGGATATGGCTCAAGCTTTGGTGTTTTCGACTGTAAATTGGACTTCGTCAGTATTTGTGAACCTTTTTGTTATTTAGAGATTTTGCGACCATTTATGTTCTGAAGACATCAGTACTTGTAAAGGTACTGTTTATGGTGCTATGGTCTATTCCTCTTTTCCTAGTGTTTCCATACGATTTCTATAGGCGTATAAAAATCTTCAAAACGGTGAATCACTGCATCTTGCAAAGGCACATAAAGCTAGTGCAGTTGTAATAATGAATAAAAGTGACCATGTACTAGTTCAGATTATGGCCTTATTATACGATCGTAAAGTTTATATGCGAAATTGACGTCTGATCCTGTGCAGACATCGACCACTTACTACTTTAGATGAATCTGTTTTAGATAAATCTATTTTAAAATAGATTTATTAAAAATATATTTTAAAGAGCTGTGATCACTTGATAAAATAGTTTCCAAGTCGGTGTTCCTCCCTACCTTATTTAGTGTTTGTTTGTGTGTCTGTAAAAATCTCTTTCCTTAATTCCTTTATCATCCCTTGACGATAATATAAATCGCTTCTT
Organism: Macrobrachium nipponense; assembly: GCF_015104395.2. Taxonomy (NCBI): domain Eukaryota; kingdom Metazoa; phylum Arthropoda; class Malacostraca; order Decapoda; family Palaemonidae; genus Macrobrachium; species Macrobrachium nipponense. Next base: position 27,302,114 of record NC_061095.1, on the reverse strand, counting down.
CGCACTAGCACGCTCACTACGACTTCGGGAAAGTAAAAAAGAAAAATCCTTTTAATGGTCTTTCAACTATTTCCATATTGGTGGACCGTCTCACTGGAGTTATTCCACCTCATTCAAACTTTCCTCTCCCCCAAGACTTTCTCATCAGGGCCGGTGGAAAATAGTTGAAGCTCCCTTTTGCTCAGATTTCGTGAGGACCAATGGAGTGTTTACAGCGGATTCGCGGCTGGAATGCCTCCTCCTCCTCCGTCCTCAACCGAGACGTCTTCCCGAAGTTTAATCCCTTTTGGGAATTCATCTTCCATTTATTTGCTTGTTTGTTCGTTAACTTTTTGACATTTTTTCTTTACCTGTATGCTGAGGTAACTCATGTTTTAAAACTATTTTGATATTTCTTGCTGTAAATTGGAATGGTTTCCAATTTGTGTTTAATTCACCCTTTCTTTTATTTGTGGCTTTCCTTTCTTTATCAGACTTTACTTCTTATTCATGTATTTTTTTATATAATTTATTAGTCTTCAGAATTTTGTATTTATTTTTTTCGATAATGCGTCAATTCATAGCATTTCATTCAGTAAACTGAACATGAAGTCACCGAACGCTTACTATCATAATCACAAATGTCACCATTATTCAGTTTAATTCATCCTTTCTTTTATTTGTGCCTTTCCTTTCTTTTTCAGGTTTTACTGCCTATTGCTAATTACCAGAAAAAAATTCTTTATTAGTCTTCAAAATTTTATATTTACTTTTATAAATTCTGTGTCAATTCATAGCATTTCATTCAGTAAACTGAACATAAAAGTCACCGAACGCTTACTATCATAATCACAAATGTCACCATTATCCTTATATTAAAAACTGTATCCATCTCCTCACTCCCCTTCGTGCAACATAACAAAATCCAGAATAAAAAAGAAAACTCTCCTGGAAACATCCACGTCGTGGCCAACAGCCTCAGTATGGTCTAGTGGCCTGCTGCTGCCGGGTCACTAGTGTCGCTCGAATGGCCTTCTGCTAATTACACAGGCCATTACGTCCTCACGCGCTCGTTCGTGTCACGTGACATGAGGTTAAACGCTCCCCGGAGGAGATGCTGCCTTGGGATTGAGTCTTTGGTAGTGAGGGTAGGTGCTGTGTTTATGGACTCCTTTTGTTTATATTTTGGCTGCAAATTTCGTGTGCGTATTACTGATGTTACAAAGAGCCTTATTATAAGGTGATAAAACTAAGTTAATTGCACCTTAATTGGTGTAATTCTCATACACATATATCTGTATGTAGGTGTGTGTGTATATATATATATATATATATATATATATATATATATATATGTGTGTGTGTGTGTGTGTGTGTGTGTGTGTGTTGTGTGTGTGTAGTACACGGAAAGTTTGTGGTGTTAAGAAGAAAATCGTCTAAAGAGTGTGGATATTATTTTTGTAATGCCAAGATGTTTTTACTAAATATTTTACGCCTAAAAGATAGGTTAAACATCCTGTTAGAAGACACACAAAAATTGTAGCATTTATGTCATGAGCAATGTAGTGAGTTTTTTTCCAAAAGTTTCTTCGCATGTGTGTGCATGTGTGCGTGCGTGCTCGCACAGTAAAGTTCCAACGGCTCTCTGTGTGTATACGCATGTGTGCGTGCGTGCGTGTGTGTGTGTGTTCTTGTGAATATTACCTATAACAAGTGGGAAGAGACGATTTAATTCCCCTTCAAGTTGCCATTTTCCAGGTAATGCCGAGTTTATAAACCGTAATATAATTCTGGCGCAAGTTCCGAGAAAATAATTGGCACTCTCCATATTAAGTGGATGCATAATAAAATCCCATTCCCCGTATCTCATTTAGCGGTAAACTCGATATGATGGATTGCCATCATGAGGAAAATTCCAGTTAGGGGTCGCCTTCGCGGGATGGAGGACTTTTCGCATGAATTGTTTACATAACGACATATTCACTTAGTCGCTTAGATTAGAGAAAAAAAAATCACACGTTAGGAGATGCATTTATAATGTACTTTTCACTTCCTAACTGGACGGATTTACTACGACCACTATGTTGATCCTTGTGATCTGAGTAATAGTAAATTACGCCTATTATAAAGCTTACATATGGACCCATCTGTGTATGCAGATACACTGATATGTATGTATATGTATTATGTATCGATGGAATCGGCACATTTCTGAATCGCATCGAGATCGAACCCAGGTTTCTCAAAAGAAAGGCAAGAAAGCGCCCCTGCCTTTCAATTGAGAAACCTGGGTTTAATTTCGATATGAGTTTTATATATATATATATATATATATATATATATATATATATATATATATATATATATATATATACAGGTATAAACCATGAAGGAAAGTGAAACACTGGAGTAGTTGAGTCGAAAGATCTAGTAGCTACTCCAGTGTTTCACTTCCTTTGTGGCTTATACCTTTATTTATGCATTTATCACGTTCCAAACGTGGATTCAAATTATATATACACACACATATATATATATATATATATATATATATATATATATATATATATATATATATATATATATATATATATATATATATATATACTCGGCCGTTCAGAGATACCGAATATACCAGTGAAATCCAGGTACATGCATGCATGTTATTCGCTACTGAACATCACAAAGGTATACCAAGTAACTTCCCGGCAATTACCGCTCATTATGCTTACATGCTTGGCTAGTAATAAACAGAAGGGCCTGAGAGGAAAGGATGCATGTAATAGGGTTAGGCGGTGCTTAGAGGGATACATTATCATACAGAGCTAAGCCGTTCTCCATGATAGTGGTTATGCAAGATTACCGTCTCGATAATAACGTTATGATGGTGTGGTGTTTTTCGCGTTTACATTTTTTTTATTTTTTATTTTATTATTTTTTTTTTTGAGAGCTAGGTATTGTGTGTTCTTCTCTCTCTGTTTTTAAACTCCTCTCTCTCTCTCTCTCTCTCTCTCGCTCTCTCTCTCTCTCTCTCTCTCTCTCTCTCTCTCTCTCTCCTTAAATTCCTTAATAAAGCTAAACCCTTTCATCAGTATACTTAAACTTATTAAGTTAAAAATTTTGAATCTCTCTCTCTCTCTCTCTCTCTCTCTCTGACACACACACACTTTAATACCTTAATAAAGTGTAACATATTTGTCTATCGTTTCTCAACTGCGACAATTAATCATGTCAAACTTTTTATATTTTTTTTTATTTATTTTTTTTTAGTTCGTTCCCACCCTCTTCGCGAAAGATATTAATAAAAGCCTTGACGTCAGTATCTGCTGCGATGAATTGTGGGACGAGTACTGAATCGTTAATCCGTTCAATATTGAAATATTATGGTCAACGATGTTTCACTTTTTTTTTTCATTTTTTTATATGGCTTTACCAAAGATTTTTATTTGTTGTCATAACGAAAATTTTAATCTGTGGGTTTCCTTGATTTATTTTGTGAAAATCAGACATATAACTCTATCACATGAAATACCTATTTTCTGTCATGAAATGATTTACAAAATGTGCTTGAAATGCGTAATGTACTGTACTACCAAGTATGACGTCACGGTACTGGCTTTTTAAATTTTTGTTTAACCTGTGTAAGATACCTTAATGAGAATGAATTTTGTTCTTTGTCTAAGGTTCCTATACGTCCGATTCCTTTAAGTGTTAAGAGAGAGCAAATACCATTTCCATGTACCCTGTCCGATTATTATTATTATTATTATTATTATTATTATTATTATTATTATTATTATTATTATTATTATTCAGTATATCGGCACGCATTCGTATTTAATGCCTCAACAAGGCCATTATCTTGTTGAGCAAGCTTCCACCTTCCTCTCTCTCTCTCTCTCTCCTCTCTCTCTCTCTCTCTCTCTCTCTCTTCTCTCTCTCTCTCTCTCTCCCCCATCCACCCACACACACACACACACACACACACACTGACCTTGTGAAGGAGAGATGAAATATATCGAGTATGTTTAATTTTGTAGTTAATTACCAGTCATTATTTCACGTAATTTTAATGGATGACCCTCTAATAATGTCCGATATAGGTCTCGGCTCTATCTGCTTGATCATTATAACAACAATGAATGAACCGGGATGGATTCAATTTGGCTTTTACGGGGTCACTGATGCCCGTTTTGCATTTAAAGCAGTGGATACTCACGTATGATAATGTTGCCATTATGGAGCTTCGTCGAATGTGATTTGCATCGAGTGAAATGTAAAATTCGTCGCTTTTAAGCTTTGCAGTTTTTGTGATATTTTAGTGAATGAGGTTGAATTTGTACCTGTTGGTGATTGATAGCTTGTAGGGGTGCGCGCGCACACACCACACACCATATATATATATATATATATATATATATATATATATATATATATATATACATATATATATATATATATATATATATATATATATATATATATCCTGTGTAAACGACCATTGGTTTTGATGCGCCTGAAAGGTCATGTGCCATTGACTATACATTAAATGTAATCCTTGTAATTTTTTTAATAAATTTAGTCAGGTTCATAAATCGTGAAGACCTACGAATAATGCCGTCTGATTTTTTTTCCTATCAGATTTTATGTCTATCCGAATTTTGCTTTCCTTCTGTTTGCTCGGTGTGCCAATATATCTTTTCCCCAGAATTTCCGATCTTACATTTTCCCTCACGATTTTTCTTCTCCAGGTAACGGAATGTGAGAGAGAGAGAGAGAGAGAGAGAGAGAGAGAGAGAGAGAGAGAGAGAGAGAGAAGGAAATAGCAATCTCATTTGTGTTTATGGATGTGGTAATATATTTATATCTCAGATTCTAAGAGTTGTGTTGGTATTACATTTTATAAAAGTTCTTGTAGGTCAGATCTTCCATTTTGGTAGCTGATGATTGGAAGCTGGATATCACAGCTAAGTTACCAAAGAACGGTGGCCTGGCTGATATTAGTATCTTAGAGGTATTGCAATATTATGTAGGCGGCAAGAAAAATATTCAGGATTCTTATTCACATGGGGCTAGAGATAGAGATAGCGAGAAATGATACCGTTAGGGAAATTCCAGGAGATCCATGTGTAGACGAAATAATGATGAGATGGAGATGGCTAGGAGAGTCCTTTGCGTAACCCTTCGGGAGGATATTATGTAACAGAAACAACTGGGTTCCTGTGCGTACTGGAATGGGTTGGCATAATCAGAATTCCTTGGATAAATACCAAGTGAAAAGGGGAGCTGGAGACGGGTGGAGATATGTGAAAGATAAAGCGCAGAGGCCCCGTCTAGGTTAAGATGAAAATGATGATGTTTATGCAAGCGTGGGTCATTATACTCATTACGTATGATACTTTTTGCTTATTTTGGGGGGGCGGGGGCGCCCGGCTAGGGTTGCAAGATTTATGGCAGGAGGAGGAGCACAGTAGGACGACCTGTTGATTAATTTGTTCCCATGTTTTTTCTGGTTAACGTTAATTATATTTTGCGCCTGAACATATAGTTGCCTTGTTTTACAAATGAAATTGTAAATGAAAAAGGGTGGGGGAGATGGGGGAAGGTGAGATGTGCTTTCAGCTCAGTGCCAGGGCATGTGATTTGATTTGAGTTCAGTACCACGATAATTGTAGTGAGATCATTTCGTGGGAAATGGTTTGCTGCTGCAGAGTGTGCAAGTAGCGTTTCAGAAGTGAGATTGTTTCGCTGGACTGACTGACAGCGATCAACGAACACAGATAAGGAAACAATGTGTTATTCAACGAAGTAGCGGTTGACAAATAGCCTTTATACTATACGATCCAGAAGTGTTAATAAGATTCGATTTCTGTAATAGCTGCTGATAAATATGGATAACTCATTTTTTCTTCGTTCGTGTTACATTTTTTATATAATTATCTGTAATATGTTGTCTCTTGACATTCGTAACTAAGGATACAGATTTCTTCTCGCAAGGGAATGTACATACATAGATTTGATATTAAGTATGCGGCTCATAATGTATAATGTATATTAAAGATAACTGAACAGAAGCCCATTATATTTATTGCAAAGCTTATTTTATATCTATTTTTTTATTGATGACTAATTAGATAAACACGATACACGGGTGGAATAGCCGATGATTAATTTGCATCCGTATTTTTTTTAATGAGTAATGATTATTTAGCTATTGAAAATTCAGCTTATTGGAACTCCCATTGACTCTGTCTAAATATTTGGTCGTTGTGGCAATGTAACCCACGGACACATGGGATTGTCCATTGCGTGTGTATGTGTTTTCATTAGTAGACTTCCACAGACATTGCATGTTAATGAATGGGACTTAGAATATGCAAATATCAAGGAATGCTGGGCATTTAGACTGGCAGGTAAACTGACAAATGATAGAGACATATATATTAAAAAATCAGTTATCGATGATGTTTATACAAGCAAACTAATATGCAGCTTTACCTTAATAAAATGAATATAATAGTATACAGCTGCTTGAACTCATAAGCTTCGTCTTACAGCTGACTACAAAAGAAAGATAATGCACATGTCATTATATTGTCTTCTTCCACTCTCACGTCTTTTTTCATGTATGGTCGAAGTTAATACATGACCGCCCGAATGCCACCCATCTGTTTCCAAGGAAGTTTCAAAACATTATATCTGTGGGTAACCTTTAATTAGTCACCCGGCTTGTAATAATCAAATTCGGACGCCTACGGTTTGTCAGGGCCACATTTTATCTATTTATTTATTTATTTGTTAATTGATCTCTTTTATAATATTTGATCTCATCTTTCTTTACATCCCATTGCCTTCGCCTTCTGTTTCTTCTTTCGAAGGAAGCTTGAATTTCAAGTCGGTGGCCCCTATCAATAGGATTCGTCTTCTGAAAAAGGGAAAAAATATAATAATAATAAAATATAATAATTAATAATAATAAATATTAATAATAATAAATAAAAAATAAAATAATTTAATAAACCAATAATATGATAATATATTGAAAGAAAAGGAACCTTCAGTGCACCTTGACTCCACTTCCAAGAATTATTGAAAGTCTCTCTCTCTCTCTCTCTCTCTCTCTCTCTCTCATTTGCTCTGTCGTCATTTATCTTCCCCTCTGCTGGGACGCTTTGAGCAGAGCAAATATAGCAGAGGCGTTAGTTTGCACGTATTATCTTCTTGGCAAACACATTTCCTCTTCATAAACATTTTTGACAGCTTTTCTATTGACGAGCTGCAGATCAATAACCCATAAATAGTCAGAAAGAATTCGAAGGACCTTTTGGCGCCTGGGAAAGGAAACGGGGATGGGAGGGGGGTAATCGTCTGTTTGTTTGTTTGTTTGTTTTTCATTCATATCAGGTCCTATGGACTGTGGGACGTCTTGTAGTTTTGTTTTATCTGCCATTTATGGACTATTTGTTTGTATTCGTAATTAGCACATGTGATTCTTACTAATAGGCAGTTCCCCCTGAGACAATCAAGAAAAGGGTAATACACCTTTTAATCTTTTAAGTACTGAATCAGAGATATGCTATTCTTATATAACGTACCAATTTATTTACTGTTTGTTTTTATCGCTTATGCTCTTATACAACGTGCCAATATATTCATGTCTGTTTTATTGCTTGAATTTTTTTTCTGTGATGAAAAGGAGTGTTCGTGGCAACCTTTTAACCTCTTTTTCATGAGCTTATATTGAAAATATTCAAATAAAATTTTGTCTATTCATGATTTTACATTTTCCCCCTGATCCACCTATGTGTTAGGGGTGTCAATCTGGTGATTTTTTTGAGGATAGCGGAATAATGAGTAACTCGAGTGTAATCGCTGATAAGAAAAAGTGCAAACTTTTGTAAGGAATTTCAGTCACTTGAATATCCTGCGGAAAGATATTACTGCTATAATATGTAGTCACCTTTATAGCTGTGTTAGTCCTAATATTATTATTATGCATTATTGATTAACAGTTCCCCACCGCCTTGCTTCTCATTATCTCTTAGCCAACGGAGCCTGATGGTACACCTATAAAGAGAGCGAGAGAAACTGTGCTTGTGTTTTGAGAATTATTGTATGATGATTACTGAGCGCACACACACGGTTACAGACTGTGCAACATTTTGATTGTTATTATCGATGAAAGTGGCAATTTTCGTAGATTTATGTAACTTAAGTTACTTGAATTCGTATTATCGCCGTTTTGAGAAATCGTATATGTACGGGATGGAAGTGAAACGATAGGTAAGTAATGTACAAGTTTAGTATCCCCACCGACAGCATTCCCTGAATTTGCATAATTTACCTACCTATAACAATAGTTACATGGAAAAAGTAGGTATTAGGAGGTTATGCTGGTTCCTACTATGAGATTCAGGGCTTCTGTAACACGGTTTTTTCGCAATAACTTTTTATCAATGCATTTTATAAATATAACGCTTAGTCAGAATACACATTATATCTGCACATAAATTTTGACTGTATTCTGCATTACGTAGGTTGAATAAATTTGATACTTATAATATAAAAGTGACTTTTTTTGAAGACGGGCCAACTTACTCAGAGATAAGGTTTCGAACGCACTCGTTACGTAACTTATGACAGCCTTTCTTCCCTCTTTCTAGATGGATGATTGGCTATGCATAACGAAAGCTATACCTCTGGCAACAATGACAAAAATTTAAATACAAGCAAAGCAGTACACCTTTATGAACTCTGAATCCTCTCCACTGATAATTGTCATAATGATCAAACCAACAAAATATGTTATTAAATACAAAAACACTTCGATTATTAGTCTGACTCCCAAAATAAGTGTCCTAAGAAATTATAATCTACTTTATAGGTCACAATCAGATTGACAAGATGTAGGGAATAGTTGGTAATTTTCGAAGACATAGTAGACAAGCTTGATTTGATAACTGCTGTATCCAGTGTCAAGCAATTTTTGTTTATCGGCTATCTATCTATTTTCTAAAAAAAAAAAAAAAAATGATTAGACGGTAGTACCGTATTTTGGCTTTAAACCTTCACCAATAATTATCGTCAGAATGATGACTTCATGAGGCTCCCCCCACTTTGGCCTCGTTATAATTCAGGATAACAATGAAGGCTATCATGGACATTGTTGTATTAGAAAATCTAACTTCTGGCTATAAAAACTCATTTCTCGAGTAGTTGTAAGAAGTGCTAAATGATCCTCAGGGATCCCAGCAGTTGGCCTAAACGTTTAATTCATGTATATTGCTGCTATTACTAATTTTGCGGCAATACTGCTACAGTAGTATTACTACGCTAGCACAGATACCCCCACCCACATCTATGTATCGTTCCGCCATTCATAAAGTCTTTATATTCAACATGGTCGTACAGACTAAAGAAGAAGAAAAAAAAATATATCGGATGATCCGTTGGTCTGCTGGAGATTTTAGCACATATAAGCTTGAATTTACTTTGGATAAAGATCTTATTTTAACAAAAATAGTTATATAAAGACTGTTTACATACAATCTCTCTCTTTCTGTCTCTCTCTTGGTGGCATAGTGAATAGTTAAATGGAAATGTTCAAAATCCTGAATGACATTACAAGTATTATAATCACATTACGCTAAATACAAATCAGACCATAAACATTGGATTTAAACTAGAAACTGAATAATTACCTATTCAGGCTATAGTAAGTATGGCTACGGGCTTTCTCTTGACTGTATAAAGTTGTAAGTCGTAAGACAAATGCAGTTTTGCAACTACGGGGACAATTCCAAATCCTGTTAGCCATTCTTGACTACTATGGGTTTCATAGCCAATGGAATAAGGTGAATGGGTTTCTGTCTGGTGGATGGGCGGGGCAACATTTCGTAAAACAATGTTTACCTTGCTTACGAAATGAATGTTTTTCGACTCCTGGCTCGCAATCATTGGCCATGGCGTCAGCTAGAGCATTTTTACTCTATAAAAATTAAAACTATCGGGTTGAAGTTATTGATAATGCTGACAAAATTTGTGTGTAGTTATAAAATATACATATGTCAACTTTCAGCTACTACCGATGCTTTGATAAGGAGCAAAATCCAAAAAACCGCGTTACAGAGGCCGTGAATTTCATAGTAGGTTAGTCCTTGACAAATACTTTTCTTTGTCAGGTCTGACACTAAAGTAAAGATTCAAGAAATTGTAAGCCGAATTATGAGACAGGTATTTGTAATCATGTATCATTTGCTTATTGAAGACAAGGGAATCAATTTGAATATAGATGTTAATAATGTTCTTTTTCCTTTCAGGTAAGTTGCATTACCTCAGGACGGGAACTGCATGATTTAAGGTATTTTTTGGTGCTTGTTGCATTGACGTCAGTATTTCTTTTCTGATTTTCCTTGAATAAGCAAACTTGCGACGTGCAAATTTTAACCCTTTCGGATTTTGGTTATGTCAAAAGGTATCATTGTTGTCTCAGTGCCTGAGATTCCCACCGGTGTTGGGAGGGGCGGGGGTCGGGCGGAGCTCCGGATGATGGCACTTCTGTCAAACCTTAGTGCTTGGGTTTCTCAGCTGTCAAACCTGAGTGCCTGGGTTTCTCAGCTAAGCCGGGAAGAGGGCCATTCTCTCTAGAACAGTGGCGCCCTCAGGCTCACATTGGAAACACCAGGAGAGGGCTCTTCTGCCTAGCTGGGAACTCAGGATCACTTATAAAATTCGTGGAGGTTTGGTGCTAATATTGAATTTTGATATATTCTAATATTGAAAAAAAAGGCACTCGGCCCAGCTCCTACTTTCTGTGATTCTTTGATTCAGTGTCTTCAAGGGTATAATTTTTTATATCACTAATGAAGATCATAATTAGAGGCACTCCTTTAGTAGAGAGCTCTGTTTTGTTGCTTTCCAAGGAGTGAAGGAGGTCCCAGTTCTACAGTGGGGTTTGGACTGAGTGATGAACACACGCATGGTGTGGTTTCTCTCTCTCTCTCTCTCTCTCTCTCTCTCTCTCTCTCTCTCTCTCGTTGAGATCCACAGAAGTTGACAGACAGTTAGGAACATAACTTGCTACTCAGTTCAGTAGAGGCATACTGGAGTACTGGAACGTGTCCATTCTTCTGTTGCCATCCTGTCGAACGCCGGTTACTCAGGCTGTGTCCTTCAGCACAAGGCAGAAAGAGAGAGAGAGAGCGCGTTTATTTGTTTGCGTTCCTTTCAGCATCCGAGACGTTCTGTTCCTGTGACTGTCTCGGCCCATGAATACATTTTAGATAAATTCTAGAAGACTTCAGACATCCATCCGCGAACTAATTAAAAGTTGGGCCTCTTTCGTTTCCAACAAGAAGACGTGGACGCGTTTTTCACGTCGTACATGAAGGCATAAATTACAAGCCGCCAGTCAGGGTACATTTTAGGAGCAGTTGGTCGATTAGCTGGAGTTTAAGCTAACCAGAGAGTTTGGCATTTTTAACTTCTAAGGGTTGGCTGACCACATTTCAGAAGTCGTTGGATATATGTAGTTGCAGCTGACCACATTTCAGAAGTCTTTAGATATATGTAATTCCGAGGATTTTAGTCCTGCAGTTATGTGGGAGATGTCGACATAGAGCAGAAGTTAACGTGGAAAATAATTCCTTCAGTTTGAAGCAATATTAAGAATCGCAAGTTGGATTTGCAAATGACATCACTGCAAAATTAACATTGAAAAGTCTATCCCCCCTATGAGGGAAGAAGTGCCGTCTGCAGCGGCCCTTTGGGCCCTGGCTGAATCCACTTTACTTTATCCCAGTTACCACTTCCTTTCTCCTGTCTTGCTGTTCAACTCCTCGTACTCTTTCTTTTCACGGGCATCAGCGCTGAATGGCTGAAAAAGTACCTTTCGTCTGTCTTGCTGTTCAACTCCTCGAACTCCTTCTTTTCACGGGCTTCAGCGCTGAATGGCTGAAAAAGTGCCTTTCGTCTGTCTTGCTGTTCAACACCTCGAACTCCTTCATATCACGGGCTTCAGCGCTGAATGGCTGAAAAAGTTCCTTTAGTCTGTCTTGCTGTTCAACTCCTCGAACTCCTTTTCACGGGCTTCAGCGCTGAATGGCTGAAAGTGCCTCAGTGCTCGGCTTTATGACCAAAATTTCATAAGTCAGCCAGTCAACGTAAAAAAAAACGTAGACCCCCTCCCCCCCAAAAAAAAAAATTCAGTTTGGGTATTTGAAATAAAGGAAACGGATTCTCCGAAACAGAAAAGTGATAAATTCTTCCGCCGGAATGTTCTGCAGGTTGCTTGTACTCTGGAAATTCTAGACCGACACATCGTTTGCGAACGGGGACAATGACTGGAATGCTACCTCAGGCAGAGAATGCTTGAGAGAGAGAGAGAGAGAGAGAGAGAGAGAGAGAGAGAGAGAGAGAGAGAGAGAATAAACTGGCAGGTAAAAAAATACTTTCACTCCATTGCACTTTATTTATTTTATTAATAATCATCCAGTAAGCACTTATTCTACTGGCTGTGTGATTGGTTATGGTTCACAATAAGGCCCGCAAGGTACAATAAATGTAAAAATACTCAGTACATCGCCTGACCAGAAAAGAATTTTTAACCGACTCGGCGGTAAAGAAAAAAAAAAATAAATATATTAAGTGGTATGGAATTCTAGTGGCGCAGATGACGTGGGATATCGGAATAAATACTGTTTTTAACCAAAGCAATTTATATCACTGTCATAATTCTATTATTCCCTTGCATCGAGAAAATATGAAATGTTTCCCGGTACACAACAGTTCAATTATCCAGTACAGTACCTCTCTCGCTCTCTCTCTCTCTCTCTCTCTCTCTCTCTCTCTCTCTCTCTCTCTCTCTCTCTCAGAGATAATGGCTGTAGACATTGAGTTTTTTACAGTGATTGAAATTGGAAAAAGCTTACTAGCGCCAAAATCCCTTTATAAATTGCTAGTGTTTTGTTAGAGATGTTTTGAACGTATATTTTCCTGCCCGGTCTTTGTGCAAATTTCTTAAGGAAATTGCCTACTTTCACACAAGTTTTGCTATTTTTTCGGAATGTGATGGCTTGGCAGAAGTTGGAATTCGCAAAAAAAAAAAAAAAAAAAAAAGCCAATCGGGACAGAATGAGAAGCGAAGTGCAAAAAAAAAAAAAAAAAAAAAAAAAAAAAAAAAAATGTTGAATTCAAATGGGCTGAGAGCGGAAAGACAGAAGGATAAATTTTTATGCAAAAAGTTCTCGTTCGAACATTCCGATATTTCTGTGAGAAATTAGGTTGAGCGTCTGCAGCATGGATATTTAAATGATGCAGAGTTTCAGATCGAAAAACTAGGAAGGTGAATACAATTCTTGTCTTTGATTTGTCAGTTTTTAAGTAGTTTAACTGCAAACGCTTGTGGAAGTGTCATCAGCGATATCACCGGACTGGGTTTAGTTCGTAGATAAAAATGTGAAAATGAGGTCTATTCCAAAGGAAGTCTGGATGTTTGAATGTCATTAGAATAAAATATTTTACTTTATAATCATGTTATTATTACGGCATCAAATCTAATATTTGTTAGAAGCCTTAAAATATACGTAATGCAGCGAACCTTAATTATATAGCTTTCTTATCTTGGTTTCGTAATGGAACTGCCGTTTCTTTACCAGTAAAAGTAGAAGAATATAACAGTGAATATATATGTAATTCTGTTGAATCTTGGTTCTATAATTTACTACTTAAGAATTGGCTAATAGAACTGCCATTTGTGACCAGTAAAAGTAGAAGAGTATAACAGTGAATAGATATGCAATTCTGTTGAATCTTAGTTCTATAATTTACTACTTAAGATTTCACCGATCCAATCTGCAGTGGCCACAGTTAACTGGAGCATCCTTTTCCTTATTCCCTCCTTCGTTTCAGAGATCTCCGCTGGAACTTCTCATTTTAGATTCCATGCCTGAAATTTATAGAGATCAGGAATTCTTTCACCGGCAAGTTTTATAGTCTGACTTCACCTCCTTTATCTCCTGGACCACCGTTTTGTTCTGCCTCTGGCTTGATATTGATGGTAGGCTGTAATTTATACGACCAGAATGCCTTCATTAAAGAATTTTATAGCGTGTTCTAATCTCCCTCATCACCCGAGGTGCTTGCACTCATTGCTTGGAAGTCTCGGATGCAACTAGGCAGGAATTTGTAGGCTTTGAGATTTATTCATGTAATTTCGCACCAAGATTTCTTCTCAGTCTCGTGGTGTGTTGAATAGCAACCTGAAATTGATCTCGTTTCCCTTCATCATTGTCTCTATGGCGTCTCATGAATTGAGATCGATTGGCTGTTCAAAAATTTACTTTTTGAATTGTTAAGCAAAACTGAAACACATTCGAGAATATTTCAAGTGCAGCTGGATTTATTTTATTAAGGTCTCTTTACCCCATGTGAGTTTATCTTTCCTTCTTTCTCCTATACGTGGTATTTTAGATACCCTTCGTTCTAAGTACCGTGCACTGTTCGTCATTTGGATAAGATGTGGGAGTCTCTTTTGATACTTTTTCTCCTTCTCGCGTAAAAGTGATGAGGAATATACATGATTTTTTTGGCAGTTTTATATTTTATTTTATTTTTTATTTTTATCTATTTTTTATGGAAAATATTTGATGGTTTGTATTGTAATATCCAGGCCTTGATGTTTTTATGATTACCATTTATCAAGATTCCCAAGCTTTATACACACACACACACACACATATATATATATATACATATATATATATATATATATATATATATATCTATATATATATATATAGATATATATATATATATATATATATATATATATATATATATATATATATCTTACAGGTATGAATTGATGTGTTATATGTATATATATAATTTATATATATATATATATATATATATATATACATGTGTGGGTATGTGTATATAATCCACAAACACACACATATATATCTATCTATATATACGAGAGAGATGTTTAAGCCATCTGTTCACTACATATGAGAGTTTTTTTTTTTTTTTCGAAGTACGTGATCCCTAAAAGGTGCTGGAACCAATGTATCTGACGTCTAAGCAAGACAAATGGCCCTTGAATGGCGTACACACACGTGTTCTATAGGTGATATAAATCACCTGCGATGGCGTAAGAGAAGTTTGCGTTTATTAAAACATTTTTCACCTGGTTAAGGTAAGATCGTTATTACCATTTAGTAACGTTATCACCAGGTTTACGGGTATTTTGCGTTAGTTGACGTAGTTTTTTTTTTTCTTTTAGTTAATGTACTTTTTTAGAGTTTAATTTAATGCTTTTAGCCATATTTTCATGTTCTTATATTTTCATGAAAGTTTTGTTATTTTGTTCAGATTTTGCTATATCTGTCCACAGAGGTGTTGTGTAAGTGTAATGAGATGTCGAAAGCATTAAGAGGCTTGGTGTAGACCTTTGAGCTCGGTTCCTTTTCCTCTGTTCTCTCATTATTCGATTCCCTCATTGTGAGTTGCGCTTTACACTTCCCTTTTTCCTTTTTTTCCCTTTTACTTTTTAAAAATCAAATTTCCTTTCTTTTTAAGCAATAACAGAGGTCATCTTTTGGCGGTAAAGCTTGACTAAATTGCAGAAAATAAGATGCCTTTCGGTCATGCAAGGGAGGGAAAATAAACTTCAATGTAAAATAGCGACGAATACATTTACCATTTTCGGAAACAGTCAAAATGCTTTTTCTTTTATTACAGTCGTTGTACAAAAGGAAAGTGACTGATTGACAGCTCTCTCTCTCTCTCTCTCTCTCTCTCTTCTCTCTCTCTATCTCGTTGCTTTGTGCATGTTCTCTGGAGCCCCTATAACCTCCTCCTTGATAGACCATTTGATTTATAATTCGACCTGCTTTACCCTTATTGACCTACCGGCTGAAAAAAAAGGTAATTTTTCACTCAGGCTTCATTGGAATATATTGTTCTTCCAATTTCCATAACCTCCAGCACTGATTAAAAGAGATGTAAACACAGGTCATTGACTTGAAGGCAGATTTACGTAACTCTCTTCGTCCTGCAATAAAGAATTCATTAAACCTGAACGATTGACTGTTGTTGTCAGAAGAATTGGGTGGAAGTTGTATTCAGCTATGTCAGTCTGTCCATCCACCTGCCTGTCCTTGAGACGTTTGTTGGTTGTGGGCGGATTTACATTGAATTTTGTGGAGGCTGGAATTGATTAGCGTCGGGGATGAATCCAGAATCAGAGCCAGATTTTTTTTTCTTATTTTATAGAGACCCGAGATCACGGTAATCACTTTGATATAAGGATGCAAAATTATTCAAGTTTTCGGATTTTTGCTGATTTTCGTTCCAAATTTCTTTGAAGTGTGAGGTACTAAGTGTGCGTAGAACTATGGATATGCAAGTTCAATGTTTATTTGTGTATGTATATATATATATATATATATATATATATATATATATATATATATATTTTTATATATATATATATATATTTATATATATATATATATATATATATACTATATATATATATATATATATATATATATATATATATATATATATATATATGTAAGTGATTACATAAAATAAAAAAATAATGGAATGTTATTCCATATATATAAAAAACTAAAACTAAAGAGGTCAACCAGATTGCTTGCAGGAATGTGATCAGACCAGAGACGATAAAGTATTCTAAGATGACGTATTCAATAAAGTAGGCTAAGATGACATGCCGTCACCTGTGGTTAAGCCGTTCATTTGTTTTGAAAACATTAGTCCAAGCTTCCTGCTTGAGACAACTACCGCGACCTATAATTCAAACGGCCTACGTGACTTGTAATGTGTCATCTGCATGTATGTTCATATGTTCGAGCTACTGTCTGCTTCCTTTATGATTTGTAACTGAGATGGTAGTCAGAATAGAGTTAGCCATCATCAATGGCAGACCTGTACATCTTTACCACCTAAGCTTCATCATGTAGAGAGTTGAATTAGCCATCATCATTGGCAGATGCGATCAAGCCATCGTCATTAGAAGACCTGTACAATCCTCTAATCTTCATCATGTAATCTCAGAGATAGAACTATTTTTATACTTCGTGTTTTCTACTAGAACCTCACATCAGAAAGAAGATATCATCATGAGTTTAACACATCGTTGTCATAAGGAAAGAAGATACTTACTTCGTTAGTTATCAGGAAACCCCAAGACACTCCAATGAGTATGGAAGTGCATAACCAACCGACTTAGCATAAGATTATCGCAAGTCTAACATTACCTCATAGGGCGCCTTATTATACAAGGCAACAGCCCTTATATATATAATATATATTATATATATATATATAATATATATAATATATATATATATATATATATATATATATATAGACTGGTAAAAATGTTCTGTAACAACAGAATTCCATCTAATAAAAGGAGCCATAAAAACACCAAAATGTAGAGAGAAAAGTACTATATTTCAGAGGACTGCTGTCTCTCTTCTTCAGGTATATGAATGAGAAAAGTTTACAGAAAAGGTGGTATTTATACCAAGAGATTCGTCCACAAGTAAGCCAATTTAGGTCACCCCCGCTGATAATCTTCCTTTAATCTTCTTAAGCGTTGGTTGAATGAACACTGCATCGACGATATCTGATATCCAATACCCTTTGAGATGTTCATTACCTGCTTCTCTTTTATTAAGGCCGATTCCATCATTTGACTCTTGCACCGGCAGTTGCTGCTATAAATTACACGTGACATATTCCAGTTTATTCTATGGTTATGTTCATTTATATGGTTGAAAAATAGCCGAGTTCTGTTGTCCATACCTAACTGACCGTTTGTGTTGTATAATCTCTGGGGAAGTGATTTACCTGTAAATCCGATGCAAGATTGGTCACAGTCCTGGCATGGGATATCATATACCCCAGAGTCTTTGGGAGATGTCTTTTGTTGGACGTTAATCAGGGATTTGGCTAAGGTATTTGGGTAGGTAAATGCAAAAGGGTTGGATTTCCCAAGGGTGTGAGTTACTCTCTTAATCGTCTCCAGGTGGGGAATTTTTATTTTATTGTTGGGTGTGCTGGTCTTGTCTTTAGGGGGTCGGTAGAAAATTATGTTTGCTTTTTGAATTGCTTTCTCAATTATATGGTCAGGATACTTTAAAGATGAAAGTTGCTTGCGAATTAGTTCAAATTCTTTTTCCAGGAAATCTGGGGAACAAATTCGTAAGGCTCTTAAGAATAGGTTGCTAGCTACACCTATCTTGATAGTATTGTCATGATAGCTAAAGTAGTGAATATAAGAAAGTGAGAACGTTGGTTTTCTGTATATGGTAAATTTGTATTCTGTCGTGTCTCTGATTATTAAAACATCAAGAAAAGGAATTTTGTTGTCTGTTTCCCATTCAACTTTAAATTTGATGCTGGGCACTAATGCGTTTAATTTTGAGAGGAATTCATTAAAATTACCCCACTTATTATCCCAAAATGTTAGTATGTCATCCACGTATCTCATCCACAGCATGTTTTGGGTTTTATTGCATTTATTACTGTAGTTTCAAAGTATTCCATGTACAGATTGGCTAAAATAGGACTTAAAGGACTACCACTACTACACCCGAATTTTTGCTTGTAGAATGATTCCCCGAATGAACTACGTTATTAGATGCACATAATTCAACTAACTTATTATTTTGTCAAGTGCCAAAGGGAAATGATCTGAATAGGGGGATAATTTTTCCTTAAAAACTGAAGAACGTCCTGTACTGGTACTTTTGTGAATAGGGAGTCTACGTCAAGGCTTAAAAGTTTTATGTTGTGAAGTGGTATATGTGCTTCTCTGAATTTGTGACAAAAGTCTTCCGAAAGTTTGATGTGACTGGGAGAAAAAGTGCCTAAAAAAGGAGAAAGGAGGCCAGCTAACCATTTAGAAATTTTGTAATTGAAAGCTCCGGCGCATTGAAACGAAACGGGTCTGAATGGAAGATTGTCTTTGGTGAGTTTTGGGAAGGACCTCGATAAAAGTAGGGTAATTTAAGGAATTAATTACTTTAAATTTCTCTAATAGTTCAATACTCTTTTGTCTTGGCCAATTAATCTTACTTTCCGAAAAAATTCTGTGGGAACTTTCTGGAGGGGATTTTTCGTCAGTTTTTCGTAAGTATTTGTGTCGCTAAGGAGCTGGTTGATTTTGTCGAGGTAGAAGTCTTTGTCCATTATTACAATTTTGCCGTCTTTGTCGGATCTACTTATTATAACATCTAACTTTTTTAATGAATTCCTCTCAAAATTAAACGCATTAGTGCCCAGCATCAAATTTAAAGTTGAATGGGAAACAGACAACAAAATTCCTTTTCTTGATGTTTTAATAATCAGAGACACGACAGAATACAAATTTACCATATACAGAAAAACCAACCGTCTTCACTTTCATAGATCACTACTTTAGCTATCATGACAGTACTATCAAGATAGGTGTAGCTAGCAACCTATTCTTAAGAGCCTTACGAATTTGTTCCCAGATTTCCTGGAAAAAGAATTTGAACTAATTCGCAAGCAACTTTCATCTTTAAAGTATCCTGACCATATAATTGAGAAACAATTCAAAAAAGCAAAACGTAATTTTCTACCGACCCCCTAAAGACAAGACCAGAGACACACCCAACAATAAAATAAAAATTCCCCACCTGGAGACGGTTAAGAGAGTAACTCACACCCTTGGGAAATCCAACCCTTTTGCATTTACCTACCCAAATACCTTAGCCAAATCCCTGATTAACGTCCAACAAAAGACATCTCCCAAAGACTCTGGGGTATATGAGATTCCATGCCAGGACTGTGACCAATCTTACATCGGATTTACAGGTAAATCACTTCCCCAGAGATTAATACAACACAAACGGTCAGTTAGGTATGGACAACAGAACTCGGCTATTTTCAACCATATAAATGAACATAACCATAGAATAAACTGGAATATGTCACGTGTAATTTATAGCAGCAACTGCCGGTACAAGAGTCAAATGATGGAATCGGCCTTAATAAAAGAGAAGCAGGTAATGAACATCTCAAAAGGGAATTGGATATCAGATATCGTCGACGCAGTGTTCATTCAACCAACGCTTAAGAAGATTAAAGGAAGATTATCAGCGGGGGTGACCTAAATTGGCTTACTTGTGGACGAATCTCTTGGTATAAATACCACCTTTTCTGTAAACTTTTCTCATTCATATACCTGAAGAGAGAGACAGCAGTCTCTGAAATATAGTACTTTTCTCTCTACATTTTGGTGTTTTTATGGGCTCCTTTTATTAGATGGATTCTGTTGTTTACAGAACATTTTTACCAGTCATGTCAGCCCATTATGGAATTCAACCGCCTTTCCACGATTCTTCACTCACTTCCAGAAGTCAAGCCAGTTTTCCGCAAGTTTGAAAAAGTACTGAACAGACGTACACCGGCCTCGAAAAAAGAGGCCCGGCCTGAAAAAACCAAAAACACTTTTTTGGAAGAATGCCTCAAAGAACAAGTACTTCCAAAAATTGTACGGATTCGGGAGATGGACTCTGCAATCAAACCCCTTCCCTCTATCACACAAGATTTTCCTGGAAGAAAGAATCACCAATACGAGAAACGACATCTTCGTGCTACGCAGAGTGATATATGGAACTCAATCTAATCTTCGCCTCCTCACTACGGACCACATATACAGGTATCTGATTCATTCTGTTCCGACATTGCTGCATATAATAGCGTGACTCATTCCAACAGACTTTTACGCAAGTTTAAATAACCTAATAGATAATAGCGCATGGAATAATCTTGAACAACAAGACAAAGTTTTAAACTTATCCAACACCCCCCTTACTGTAAATGAACATTTAGTTTTAAATTTAGGCTTATCCTTTGCCCTTATGCCAGACCGCAAAAACAACCTAGACTTCATAGTGGCTTTTGATAAATTCATATCTGACAAAAACTACAGCCGTGAAGAGATATGTTTAAAAGGAGTGTTACTAAATGCTTTAACTGACCTTCATAAGAAATATCCTGTTCCCCGCAGATTCATGATAGCCATCCACTCGCTAAAAAAGTTAGATGTTATAATAAGTAGATCCGACAAAGACGGCAAAATTGTAATAATGGACAAAGACTTCTACCTCGACAAAATCAACCAGCTCCTTAGCGACACAAATACTTACGAAAAACTGACGAAAAACCCCTCCCCTCCAGAACGTTCCACAGAATTTTTTCGGAAAGTAAGATTAATTGGCCAAGACAAAAAGAGTATTGAACTATTAGAGAAATTTAAAGTAATTAATCCTAAATTATTACCCTACTTTTATGGTCTTCCCAAAACTCACAAAGACAATCTTCCATTCAGACCCATCGTTTCATGCGCCGGAGCTTTCAATTACAAAATTTCTAAATGGTTAGCTGGCCTCCTTTCTCCTTTTTTAAGCACTTTTCTCCCAGTCACATCAAACATTCGGAAGACTTTTGTCACAAATTCAGAGAAGCACATATACCATTTCACAACATAAAACTTTTAAGCCTTGACGTAGACTCCCTATTCACAAAAGTACCAGTACAGGACGTTCTTCAGTTTTTAAGGGAAAAATTATCCCCCTATTCAGATCATTTCCCTTTGGCACTTGACAAAATAATAAAGTTAGTTGAATTATGTGCATCTAATAACGTATTTATCGGGGAATCATCTACAAGCAAAAATTCGGGTGTAGTATGGGTAGTCCTTTAAGTCCTATTTTTAGCCAATCTGTACATGGAATACTTTGAAACTACCAGTAATATAAATGCAATAAAACCCAAAAACATGCTGTGGATGAGATACGTGGATGACATACTAACATTTTGGGATAATAAGTGGGGGTAATTTTAATGAATTCCTCTCAAAATTAAACGCATTAGTGCCCAGTATCAAATTTAAAGTTGAATGGGAAACAGACAACAAAATTCCTTTTCTTGATGTTTTAATAATCAGAGACACGACAGAATACAAAATTACCAATATACAGAATACCAACGTTCTCACTTTCATATATTTCACTACTTTAGCTATCATGACAATACTATCAAGTAGGTAGGT
>NC_061095.1:27260012-27277512 GCF_015104395.2 Macrobrachium nipponense | reverse complement strand
CTCTCTTTCTTGGTGCAATTAAAGCTGATCAAACATACGATTGTTAAAACAAGTGAATTTTGAAATAAATGAAGAGTTTTATGGTGGCTAATCGGTCCAGACGCATTTTATTCTCTAACTGATACAGTGGTTCTCAACCAAGTGGGAATGTTAGAGGTTCAGGGAGGGAACTTTGACCACAGATTGGCAGGCTCAAACTTGCTCTAGGACCATACAAAATTCTGAGAGGTCACACTAAGCCGTCACTCTGCTAGCTTGTGTTTGTATTAGTAGTCCTTTGTTTCTCGTTATTTGGAAGGCGCTTTTTGAGGCAGACAATTTTGGAAAGGGGGTGGGGCGGGGGGAAAGACATTTTGACATATGGTGAAAGGGGGCATATTCCAAGGAAGGATGGGAACCACTCACATACAGTAGATGTCTTGAAAAACACAAAATCCTTCGCTACACTTATAGATAACAGCTGTATTATACCACAGACTACCAAAATATTAATTAGCAGCCTGAATAACATACATAACAGGACTAAGGTTTCTAATAAGAACAAATACTTAAAGTTCTTGGATTATAACATGTCAAAGAACTGTTAAAGGGAGAACATTTCTGAATCACTAAAATGGCAGTGTTTCAAAGGCATAAGTTTTCAGGCAGTCGTTTACTGCCTAATTATCTATTAATTTAACGTCAGTAGTTAAGGTTTATAAACAAAATGGCAATTTTATGGTAGGCAATAAATGTCGTATAATCACAGTTCTTGATCCCGTTACTATCATTCACATATTACAGCTTTTAACGTTGTCAAATGACTATTAACTACTTGCTGGTGATACTTCCTAAAGCACCGTCCACACTGTCGAGCTTTGCTCGACGAACTCTGTTCGATGTGACGTCAGAAGCGTAGAAATAGGGGGCAAGGCTCTGACTTTTGCGCTTCTGACGTCACATTGAACAAAGTTTGTCGAGCAAAGTTCGACCGTATGGACGTGCCTTAGACGGTTTTCTTGTATACCTTCGTTTTCCAGCATTGTTTCACCTTCGATCATTCTTATTAACGAGCTTCAGTACAAGGGATAATAATGAAATGCCCAGCGTCAATCCAACAATGCTTCCTAATTCACTTAATAGCAGAGGTACCCTGTACCCATCGACATCTTCTATAATCTCATGAATAATAGTTTCAGTGAACATTTTTAAATCGTAGTAGGCAAGCCCCTTAAACTCCTTAACTGGCAAAACTCGTAAACCAAATCCATTCCCCGTCGTTAAACCAATACTGTCAATTTGAATGCTGTAAAACGATTCACTGCTGGAATGATAAATTTCCCTGCATTTCGAAAACGCAACCGTACCGAGGAGTTCCCTGTAAACTGAAGCAGTGTTAGGTTTCAGTGCCCATAGAGTAGACAAAAATCCGGCAAACTG
The DNA here is from genome assembly GCF_015104395.2 of Macrobrachium nipponense. Classification (NCBI taxonomy): domain Eukaryota; kingdom Metazoa; phylum Arthropoda; class Malacostraca; order Decapoda; family Palaemonidae; genus Macrobrachium; species Macrobrachium nipponense. Next base: position 27,276,093 of record NC_061095.1, on the reverse strand, counting down.
GGTTATGTTACAAGGCCTAAAGTGGGACTGCTGTTGAATCCACGGAAGGGCACACTGCATTTGATCCGCAAGAATGTCATCCAAACAATTCAAAACACAGCTGCCCGATTCAGCAGATTCTCCGTGCATGGAGAACCATCTGGAAACTCTCTTCAGTTTCATTTTATTGGCTTCAGTCACCCCTATCATATCATTACCAAGGGGAGTGTAATCGGTCATCCTATGTATGAAAGCAAGCACAGCTACTTCACCTTCGTACAATGAAGCATTCCATGTAAAATATGTGTTGTACAAGTTATATTTAAATGAGTTAGGAGCTATGTAGGATCCGTCTATTGAATAGCAAACATTAAATATAGACTTGTTGAAAGAGCGTAACCATTCATTTGTCTCGACGAGGAATTCTTCATGAGTCCAGGCAATGTTTTCCCAAAGAGTGCCCGCGTGAAACTCACCAGTCTGGTTTTTCCCTGGGAGACCCTGAATGAAATGAAGAATGGCATCTTGCCTTTCTTTAGAATTTAGCCTATTCAAGTCATCATACATGGTCCCAGATCCAGTAAATGCAAACAGCTTCTCTACATTAAAAGGAGGCCAGAAACACAGAGTTATTATTGGAAGTTCTGACTTTTGAAGAAGTGATGGTGAAGCGTCACTGTATACAGGGTGGCTGAAGAAATATTTTTCAAAGAGCCTGGCACACAAAATTATACAAATAAGGGCTGCTGCTACTCTCATGATAAAAACTGACCCCTTTCTTGAAAAATTAGTAAGAACAGTGTAGACTTTACTTCTTTGGAAGGCACATGGAATAATCTGCAATGAAAGTCCAAAATACAGCCCAACAATTCCACCAAAACCACATGCTATACTTAAAAAACTGGATCCATACTCTCTGTTTACAACAGGTTTGCCATTTAGTAAGTACACAGAGGAATTAAAAGAACTGCATTTGGTAGCACAAGAGTCTCTAAGAGAATCTGTTATCGACTCTAGAGACATGAAGCTTTCGGGCAAGATGTACTGCATTTGGGGGAAACCAAAATGGCGATTCTGACACAAGGGCAAATCATCAAGAAACTTGAAGCAAAGAGGAAATAAGGGAACAGATTCAAAAAGGCAGTTGAAGAGACATTTCTGTGAAGTGGTAAGAGAGAGCAACTGACACCCAAGAGGTCTGCTTGCCATATGAAGTGACACTGCATCTCTTACTGATAAAATGGCTTGGGATTGAATTTCTTGGACACCATACGGATACGCCATTGTAACAGAAGTTACTGGAGTGTCAGAGATATAGCTGCCAATATTGATCACACACTGAATGCAGAAAGGAGCTGCTAGAAAAATAATCCCACAAAGCTTCAGTACATTATTCAAAAGTTTTGTTCTGCGAGATACACATTCTAACGACAGAAGAAATTCAAACACAGCTGACCCCAAGTCTATCAGAGATAATCCGAGAAACAGACCGAGAGTTCCTCCAGTGTCCTCGAGAAGTTTATGTAGAGGGTAGGCAGCAGTAACATGCCATGTTGGTGTCACTGAAGATGCTAATATTAGTATGATTTTAAGGGGTTTGCCTTCGGCTAAATCATCTGTATCTAGTTTCCATCGAAGTTCACTTTCGTATGGCCTGCAAGTGTGCTGTAAATGATACTTTTCAAAGTCAGTTATATCATAATATGTCAGATAAGACGAGTAAACCTCAGCTCCAGTTACACAGACTGATTCCAATGGTTCTGTTAAAACATCCCCGTCAATTAGGGGTAAACAGTTTCCGTGCTCGTGCAGCTTTTCCAGAATTGCTCTGTTGAAGCATTGCTGTGGCGGGTATCCTTTACTCAAAGAGGAATCAAGAGACATTTCGTAAGGGTGCAATGTGAGCGTCATACCGCTGTCGATCCTGTAGCCAAATGCACTTGTAGTAATATCATATGAAGAATAAACTGATGGTATGAAAAAGAAATAAAAGTACTCCAAACTTTGTATATATTTCTCCCAGACGCAGGATCTGTTACAGTTGCGTTCGATGTAACTGCAGATTTCAGGGTTGGAAAAATCCTCAACGGAGTTCTCGACAACCCAGCTGCAGGGCTGTAAGTCTGGAGGCTTCTCTCTGAGTGTCACAGTGAAATCAGAACCGTACAGAATGGCATCAGCGGGAGCGGAGATCTCAAGACAGGGTCCTCCGGGCGAGAAAGAGCGACGCCACAGCTTCGATAAGATCTGTCCATCGTTGGAAGGGCTCAAAATGATATCCCCTATTTGCAGCTCTTGTACGAGGTCTTGTATCTGCCAGCCTGCTCCATCTAACAGTTGGCCTGCACTCAGTTCTCTGTTTACACCTGTTAGATAGGAAATTCTGTTTTCAAGTTCCGCAGCGGTGTCAGCTGATATGTTGAGACCGAATGGCACCAAGCGAAGAGGATGAAATGGAGGGGTAGTACACAGTGTAACAGGAGGGAAGTGAGCTAACTGTCCATTGGAAGCGATGAACTTCACCATCTGTCTGCCACGCTGGTACTCGGCAATGTTCCAGCCAACATTATAGAGGTATGCTGCCAGCAGTAACAGTGTGATGACGACCTTATGAACATTGTGCTTCAGCCAAAGCTTGACTTCAGGCGCGTGGGGTTTCCAAGTGGATGGGACCCCTTCGTCTAGGTCCATCTTCTTCACTGTTATGAAGAGGACTGAAACACGTAGTTGAACGAGCGGGAATGTGTGCTTCATTCGAACTGGCAATTACCAGTTATTCTGTAAGCAAATACAGGTAGACGTGCCTTATGCAATGTACATAATTTATCAAGCGTATACCAGGGTCCATCATTATTGACTTGAAATCCAGTATGCACTTGTCTGACTTGAGATAAACTGCTTGGATGGTATAATCTCTCTCTCTCTCTCTCTCTCTCTCTCTCTCTCTCTCTCTCTCTCCATTCTTGACGTTCAACTCTGTCAAAGAAACACTACATTAGTTTCCAATTGCTCTCTCTCTCTCTCTCTCTCTCTCTCTCTCTCTCTCTCTCTCTACTCTTGACGTTTAACTCGGTAAGAGAAACACGCCATTTTCTCTCTCTCTCTCTCTCTCTCTTCTCTCTCTCTCTCTCTCTCTCTCCACTCTTGACGTTCAACTCAGAGAAACGCTTCATTAGTTTCCAATTGCTCTCTCTCTCTCTCTCTCTCTCTCTCTCTCTCTCTCTCTCTCTCTCTCTCTACTGAAAGGTGATGCCAATACCTTTAAAATAGATGGAGGAATGGGACAAGGGTAACCAGAGTTCTTGCTAAATGAAATACGATCACGCCCATGACTAAAAACATCAAACTTATGTGACATCTTAAATTTGGAGATGAATAACATTTGATGAAGTCAATTTAAAAATCGCAAATTAGGCCAAAGATCTCAGTAATCAAAGTTGATTAATGACAATGAAATAAAGCAATGATAAATAACATTTTGAGTATCTGCCAGTAAAAAACAAATATGAATTTACATAATGAAATATATGATATATAATTCAATATGAATATCAATATACATTATATACCTCCAAGAGTATTCATAGAAATAAAACACCTTTAAGAACTCAGGTAGAAAGTCCCCATATTTGTTTCCATATTATGAAGAGGAAGGAAAACATGTCATGTGATTCGGCAGCCCGTATCAGGAAAGGCGCCTACATAAATGACTTCCGTAAGCCTTTGCACTGCAAAGATTTGTCTGGGCCTTTAATTAAGAAAGGCGACCTTGGTGTTCTTGCGTTTGGAAGATAGGTAAGAGGGAAGCTAATTAGCTTGGCGCCGGAGGCTTTAAAATACAGTCATTTTCATTATTATTTGATGCCGTTTTGTAATGTCGTTATTCATAAGAAGCTTATATAGCGAAATATCAGTACCAGACTGGGATATTTAACATTATGGAAGTCTACATAAGAATCCCAAAAGAGAGAGATAAAATAATTCTCTTCTAGGCTACCTATAATTATTTTTCTCACTCCCTCCATCCCTAGCTGTTACCCACAACATTCAGGTAACAGCCAGGTACATATTTCTTATCTTTGGTCGCTAGAGGCAAAGTGGGTATTAATGGAACGTGCCCACACCACTCTTTCCTTGCCCTGTCTTGGGATCGAAAGCGGTTTTGTCATTTACGCAGAAATATTGAATTTGGAAGTACAGTTAAAATGCAAAGTACGTGAAGCTAAGATAAACTGAAACTGAGGTACAAGAATTTTAACGCTTTAAGGAAGCACTGTATACTTTTACACTTAGGAGCACTAATATGTAAATCCTGCAAGGGAACCTATTGGTAGAGAATGTAGAAATGAACAATATCAAGACAGTTTAGGTGTAAATTCTTAAGAGAAATAAGATGACAACGATAATACCTTGTATATCTAAAGGTAAGATGGCAATCATTCAAAATTTCATTGTGATATAACGAAAAGCAACTATAGTACTTTGGAGCAAGTGCTACGTCGAGCAATTCAGGCCGGAGAGCAGTCGAATTCCCAGGCAGCGAATGTTTTGAGATACGAATAAAAGTCGACATTGTATCCACTGATGCATCGAGGCCATAGACTCAACAAGCACGCACGCGCGCCTTGCCCAGATCTGAAGACATGACCTGCAATGGACGCAAAAGAGCCTAATCATCACAACAACATCACACAGAGCCACAGAACAGGAGAGAGATATCAGCAGGTCTATCCCCTTTAGGTGAATGTGAGGACAGTCTCTCAAACAAAGACGAGAGGACACCACACCGTGAGTAAAGGGCGTGGTAATGGATTCCTCTGTTTAGACGTGGAAGGGCGGAATGATTGCTACTACGATCGACCCGCGATTTCGTCATTACGGTCGGCGGTGGAATAGTCAAGTGTGAAGTACTGTGCTAGTACAGAAGCACTGGACTTAGAGAGGCACAGGTTTAGTCTTGAAGCGTGTGTATATATATATGATATATATATATATATATATATATATATATATATATATATATATATATATATACATACACTATATGTACACACTACAAAACATCAGAGGAAATTAGGTGTTCGAATCCCGAACCATTGGCTCCTCTCACCAAGTAAGCAGTTTTGTTCAGGTTAGATAATGGGATTCATATATGGTTAAATATAACTCTTAAAATATTCAGTTTGGTTTAGTGAATTCCATATGAGGGAAGCTTAAGAGTACAGAGGAGCCAGAATAAAGAAAATGGGTCACTCAAGCAGCTGATATGTACTTGAAATGTTAGAGAGTAATGATATTAATGAATTTCCTAGTGTTGTTCCATAATTTGTAAGCTGATAAGACTTCTTGTGAGCTAGTAGGCATCTTTTCTGATTTGCCTAAGAATGGTAAGTAGCAACTGGGGTCTCTCGTATGAAACTACTAAGTAGCAGCGACTTTAAGACTTCACTATAGCTGGTTCACTTAAGGTAGATTCTTGGATGAGCCCTATGCTTACGAGACGTTTGTTTGGCGGCCGTTGATTGGCTGGTACCGGGAGGTAGGCAGCTCCCAGTCAATCAGCTGCCGCCAAACTAACGTCTCACAGGCATAGGGCTCACCCAAGAATCTACCTTAAGTGAACCGACTATAGTGGTCTTCAATGGCCACCTTTTCCTACGGCGTGGGACTTCTCAGTGGCTGTGCTCCTTTGACATTTGGCAGTCTTTTCTAAGCTTGCCTTCTTCCAGGGTAATTTCCGTCTTTATTGCCCGCTTTCGGGAGATGTACTAAGTATTTTTACCCTGTCTAAGATGATTGGTCTTCTTTTCTCCCTCCTTCCAGGATTATTTCCGCCTTCTTTCTTACTCTCTTTCTCTCAAGAAAATGAATGTCTATTATCCTCTTATTTACAGAGATTTTTCCTTTTTTATTTTCCATCTCTGAAGGTTTCCATATATTTTTCTTCAGCATTTGTTTCTGTAGGATGTTATCCATCTTTCTTGCATTCTGTGTATCGTAACTTTAACCTGCCCTTGAATTGATACTGGCTCATTGAGATGTGACCGTAGGCGAGAGTAACAGTAAAAAATTCGTCACATGTTTGTTTATTCATAAATCTTGTTTTCCCTCAGTATTAAACATATCTTTATTATAGTATTGATATTATTAACAGCTTTAATCCTACAATTTATTTCCACTATGAAATTTTATAAAACGACGAATCCAATATTTAATCGTGTTTTTCGTAATATGGGGAGATTATATTTGGTTGGCTGTGTGATCACCCAAACCCCACTTACTGATTCGTTACGTGCGTTTGTCAGACTATTGTGCAATGTGAGATAGCAATTTGTAAGTAACAATGATAATTTGATAAATACTAAGCTTCCAGCTATCCCTCACTTTCCATGTTTATTTTTAGATAGTTATTTTTACGAAACAATCGTAAGCCGATGAGTATCTTATTGCTGTGAATATATTGCATTGTCCTTCGATGAAAGCATCTTTCACAGTGGTATGATTTATTAAGATAAATTCATTTGCTGCATGTTTAAAGGTACAATTTTCTCTCTGGATCTTTCTTAGATAGTGACCTCCAGGAAAATTAGGTCTAAGAAAACGACCCAGATTTTCGGGGGTGGGTGGTGGGGTGGGTTCGGGAGGTCTCTCTTTCAATCATTTTTTTCATGAGGAAACATCAACGAGTAAACAACGAGAGAGAGAGAGAGAGAGAGAGAGAGAGAGAGAGAGAGAGAGAGAATGGTGTTACTGAATATTTATGATACCAGAGAGTACTAAGCGTTGAATTGCTGCTAAAATATTATTATTATTCTTGGCTGATTACAGCAGAGCCAGAAATGCACACTTTTCTCTTCAAACTACGCACGCTAACGTGAACTTATACGCACATTGTACCCCACTCGGATGAATGAACAATAGATATATTCCCATGAGTTGACACAAACAACATTCGCCGCTAAAATATTTCCCCCCAAACATCAACTTAAACAGCCCAAAATGACTCACGCCCCAAGTGGACAGTTAAGACGTCAGGTTCTATGAGCGATCTGGCAAGCGACGTTTGACTCCGGGAATACACGACGGCGGTATTAGAATTCCTGGGACTGTGGGAATGACCCTGTGTTGGAAGGAGGAATATTCGTGGACGAGGTAAAATGCGAAAGATAACGGCACCCGCGGATGTTATTAAAGTCCCGGAAAACGTTTTGGGCACATTAAAGGGATTGCCTTTTTTTCCTTTTATTTGTTATTGGTTGCGTCTTTGATGTCGTCGTTCCTAGTGTTTGAGTTTCGGTTTTATTATTATTATTTTATTATTATTATTATATTATTATTATTATTATTTTATTTATTCATTTTTTTAAGAAGACCCTCTTTTAACCAAATTCTTTTGAATAAAAGGGCAAAATTCTGCGAATTAATCTTTTATATTTTCTTTTCTATTTGTCTTTATTATTATTATTATTATTATTATTATTATTATTATTATTATTATTATTATTATTATAGTTGATCTAGGTTATTTTCTTGCTATGCTACGAGATTAAGTAAAGTGCGATCTCTCTCTCTCTCTCTCTCTCTCTCTCTCTCTCTCTCTCTCTCTCTCTCTCTCCTCTCTCCAAGTTGAACCCTTTCCTGAGACCTCGACAGTTTCCATGTTTTAAAGGTGATAAAACTGGACAACTTTCCAGACGGTTATGTTTTCTAGTCCAAAATTCCTCCTAACTATTCAAAGGAATGTGACCGCAATGACAAAAGTACTTTAGGTGAAGTTATGTAGGTGACGTTTGAGGTAGCGTAAGGAAGCCCAACTTAGTTAGTACGACTTCACGTACTATGTATGGTTAGGGTAGGTTATGGTGCGTTCACATTCAAATAAAATATGTCGTGAACACTTACGTAACTTACGGCTAACGCTTCACAGACAAGTTACGTACCAGAGCTTGATACGATTATATCCACACTACGGAAAACATGTGTACATGATTATTAGCAGTATAAGTAATAATGATATATGAAAAAGTACAAAACAGAAATGAAGAAGGCTGCGTTCCTTTGCTCATAGGCTGAAAAGAACATGAGATATTTAAAATTCTCAAATATTTTCTAGGTATTCTCACTCTTAAGTGTTTGTTTTTCTAATATTCTGTAGAATAGGTGGTTCTAATATTCTGTAGAATATGTGGTTTGCCGTATAAAAAGTCCATCTTCATAATCTGCCGTAATGTTTTTAGAATTAGAATGACCAATCTTACCTTATTTTTAGTCGAAATAGAAAGGTTTCTTAATATTTTTATATAATCATATATATTTTATCTAGTCACATCCAGTATTTTTGTAAGGTCGCTATAGCATTTTAATGAACACCGACGAAATGAAGCCCATACTTCCCTCGTCTTGATTAGTGAAGAATCCAGAGTATTTTACGCATCTTCCAGAAGTTGAGTCAGACGAATTCCTGGAAGTTATTGTATCTCCGTAAGGCTCGGCGGGATTTTCATTTTACAAAATCCAGGCCGAGGTTTAATGAATATCAAGTCCTCTCTCTCTCTCTCTCTCTCTCTCTCTCTCTCTCTCTCTCTCTCTCTCTCTCTCTCTCTCTCTCTCACCTTTTTTTTTTCTTTTTATACCCAACGTAATTATATTTACGTAAAGAATTCAGCGTAGATGTGGCGATGGGAAGGGAAGCCATCAGAGAAAATGGTTTTAGAATGAGATTAATTGTTTTAGTAATACAGACACGCACCTTTAAATCGCATCTAATTGCAATTAAAAGAGACCTGCGGACATGGGAATGCGTACCGTACTCATCCCTGTCCGTCTGTCTGTCTGTCGGATAGTATGTATACTTGGTGGGAAATAGTATTTGCCACTATGCAACTTCTCACACACACACAATAAAAAACAAAATTAAATTGCGTCTATAAAGGGTTATGGTATATTTTGCATGTTTTTATATTGTAAGTAATGATTCAGGCGTAGCTATCTCTGGACTTCAGTCGCACGTACGTTTACACAGTCCTTTATGTAGGCCAGACTTTATTGAGTTTGGCCCCCCCTAAAAAGAAAAAAAAGCAGAATGTGATGGGTGTACTTCATTGTTCCCACTATTTCCTGTTATTTTCTGTTAATGGCTGCCTCTATAGTAAAGCTGCGAAATAAGCTTTACGTATATTTTTTAAGACCCCAAATATTGTAGTCAAGGACCCAGTCAGTCTCACATTTGATAAATTGAAAAGTCACGTGATTCCTGTTGCATAAACATTAAGCAGTAACTACGCCATAACTCGCCTCCAGTATTCAACATACACATTTCTGAAATAAAAAAAAGATGACAGACGAAAGTGGTCAGGAAATTCTCAACTCGAGAAAAAGTTCTCCGTTATTTGATTACCGGAGGGAGTTTTGCCATTCCCGGAGGTCTGGTTGTTCGAGGTTTTTCAGAAGAAAATGCTAGAGTTGTTTTTCCTTTGAGTTTAGCGTCATTTCAGGGAAAACCGTCACTGAAAGGTTTCAGATTCTTGTTGAAATTTTTCCGCTAATATCTGCCGAAGGTGGTTTCTTCCTCTTGAAATTTCTTCGATAATATTATTTGCCAGGAGACTTAACCTTGGGTTAGCTGCTGATGAATTATTGGTACTTAATCATTTTAACCGAACAAGGAACATAACAAGCAATGTCTTCTTACATCGCTTGTCTTGCGAACAACGAAATCCAGGAACAGATGGATTGATCAGAAATCACTATGAGATCGTCGGTTTTAGTTAGATTCTCTGAATAAAAGTCCTGTATTTGTACTTGGAAGGAATTGTAGTTTTTTTTTTTTTTTTTTACTATTTTCATAATCTTAAACATTTTAGTACACTTTTTGCTACCTAAATAAGTTTCACTTCAAACCTCTTCCTTTAAACCAAGGTTAACAGGTTTTAAAGATAAATTCGCAAATATTTTTATCTAATTTTGACTATCGTCCATGTAGGGAAATCGGTAATATACGAATAAAGAAAGTAGTTTTTCGCTCCCAAGAAATTTGGTAGGAATGTTGAAGCAGGGAAAACCATTAAATGGGATTTGTTTGCATTCGAACTGTAATAGATTATTTCATGATGTGCTCAGTTCTTGATCACAGCGCGCTAGCAATTCGAGGACCCTAGAAAACTTTTAATTTCTGATTAAATTAATTACGGTGGATAGCGTCATCTTAGATAATTCTGGCAGTTTTCGACGACCTCAAGATTTAATCGTCGTTCCTTATTGGGGGAGGAAACTTGATTAAAATTAGAATGAAAGTAGGGGCTCGGCCATATTCTGACACTGAGGTTTCTGTCACCAGCCCAGATACCAAATTCTGGTTGTGGAAAAAAAAAAAAAAAAAAAGTCTCTCTCTCTCTCTCTCTCTCTCTCTCTCTCTCTCTCTCTCTCTCTCTCTCTCTCTCAACATAGGCAGCTGCCTGATTGCTTCTTTACTGATACATAAATTCTATATAGAATATTTTTTTTGTTTTATAAATATTACAATAAAAGAAGAGCCTCTTTCAAATTCTGTTAATGCGAAAAATATCTTCAGATCTCTTTTACTTAGTAATTTCTGATTTCCAGGTTTAAAAATTTAAGTTACTGTTAAAATCTGCAGTCCCCTAAATACTCGAGTGGTTTGGTGACAGTTTCTCCTTTCTCTCTCCTTGCCTCTGGTTTCCCTGAGTCCTGACGCATTCATTCTTCAGAGAGGCGTAATGATCGTCATCATCTGTTTCTTCGATAAAAAAAACCATCAATAACCCAGAACAATACTTCTCGCTAATCTTGCGGAACAACCAACACAAAACAATAACAGATAAAGATATAATGGTATTCCATGTTTGGAAGTGCACACACACACACCACACACACACACACACACACACACACACACACACACACACACACACACACATATATATATATATATATATATATATATATATATATATATATATATAATATATATATAATATATTCACTTTTATTCTTTTTAATCGTGAAGTTGAAATATGATGATCTGCTCAATCAGTCATATATATATATATATATATATATATATATATATATATATATATAGATATATATATATATATATCTAGTGTATGTTCTTTTAAAACCATGCATAAAATAATGTACTTTTCCTTCTCCAACGTTAACTGTTTTCTCAACCATTTCTTATGCTGGGGAGTTTGACCTTCAGCAGCGCTGTTGAAATCTCTGTGAAAGGAACTGTTCAAGAACCTCTCACTCATCCCTTACTTATGTTATGAGACATCCTCGTAATTCGTTAGACCTTCAAGATTAAAATCTATCCATTACATTTTCTCATTTGCCTTTTTATTCGACCACTTTCATTTATCTTTTCGACCCTTTACCGAGTGCCTGTCGTTAAAAGAAGATAAAATTGGCGAAGAGCCTTTGCTTGACTGAGTAAAAGCTCAGTTTATGGAAACTATTATCTATTATTATCCATGAAATGTTAATGAGACCTCGTTCGGATGAGACATAACCCAGACACGCAACACAGACTGGCTATTAACTTCACGACATCACTACCTGGGTGATTTGACAGATGCCAGAACACTTGCTTTTGTATATAGGTACTTCTCAGTTAATTTTTCAAACGGAGGTTTTAATTATTTTTTTTTCACTTCGTCTAAGCATTTCATGTTTATGTTTTAACAGGAACTGTTTGTCTTATAATTTTGTGCCTAGATTGGTTATTATATTTCCTTTGAATAGTAATCTTTGTTATATATTTATAAGTTTTGAACAGCATTGGCAATGCCTCTTCTTTATAATTATATAAAAAAAATTATATATATATATATATATCCATATAAATATATGTGTGTGTGTGTATGCGTGTATCTGTATGTCTGTGATAATATATACTCTATATATATAATATATATAAATATATTATATATTATATATGTGTGTGTGTGTGTGTTTGTTTGTGTGTGTATGTATGTATGTATGTATGTATGTATGTATGTATGTATATGCCAGTTATTAGTCACTTTTACAAGAAAATCCCACATAGTATGCTTTTGTGTTTGTATGTGTGTTATATACGAATTAGCCATATACTTTAGTTGACAATATTATTCCGTTCATTCCAGCTATTAGAATTTACTTATGTATAACTTGTTAAAGCGAGAAATAAAATCACACACACACACACATATAGATAAATAAATTGTATATTATATAATATAAAGATATAAATATAAATAATAACTAATTATTTATACATAACATAAATATATATAGTATGTTTGTGTATTTCCATTAGTTATTCATGTACTGCAATGGACGGAATTGCAATAATTTTTCAATGATGTGAAAACGGTGGTGGATGGTGGCCTGTTCCCGTTTCAGAGCAATTACACCTGATGACGAGTTAATTATTATCATTTGGATTGGGCAACGGGCTGATTTCCATTAGTATTCCATTAACTCGTAGCAAAGTGATATTATGCTTCCCGTAGTTTCCGAGAATTACGCTGCTTTATTATGTAATAATCAGTTATCTAAAAGTAATAATTTCTCTAAATCGAATAAACTTTTTCAATATTACAAAACGTGGTCTGTACACTCAGTAATGAACTGCGTTTATTTACATATAGTAATATTAGGTAGAGTGGTTATATTTTTTGATAATTATGTGTTAAGCTTCAGTGGCGTAGGCCCACTTGTTTAAGTAACCGTGTAAAGATTAAACGAAGCCTTTTTTTTCGGCCTTTATGAGGCTGTTGTTGATATTTGAGTGTAGCAGGGCGTGCAAATTGTGTAGCAACGTTTAATGTTGATTATATTATTGATATTATGCCGCGTTTTCAATGTTTCTTCTGCCCAGAATATTGCTTCGCAAATGCTCTTTGCATTACTCGAAATATTAACGAGATATCTACGATGCTGTAGTATGCATCTTGTGGAACCGGGTATGAGTTTTATTGTTCGAGTTTCGATTAGAGCAATAAAACGCGTGGTTCTTAAATGAGAATTTATTTTTATGGATATTGATATAATTAATCCAATCTTTGTGTAGATTTAATGTAGATTTAATGTCGTATTTTTCATTCTAACTGAATTCCGTTTGCAAGAACTGTTTTCATTTAAGGCTGACAGAGGTTGCGTTTTGGAAAGCTTGGTGTATTTATCTTTGCGTTAGTCTTGAAATTTTGTCAAAATTTAAGTTTTGCTCTGTGGCAGGTTACATCCACGAATTTGGGAGGCTTCACTGATACCCATGTTTACGTCATTTAAAAGTCTTAAGATGTCACTCAGGATTTAATTGTTGAATGAAAAAGAAAATATCTGCGCATTGACTTTTGCGTTCAGATATATCATAGATAATGAAATAGAAACAGTAGCAGTATGAATCATGGTAAAGGTAAATAGTATTCAGTAAGTTCTTAGAGCTTTTTAACTGACATTTACAAAGTCAAAAGAGAACAATAAAACCGTCAGTAAGAGGCAGTTGTGTTGGAGAGAGAGAAATACAAACTATTCATCGCTTGTTACAAAAAAGGGAACGCTATCATCCATTGTTTGCTTGAGTAATGCAAATAAACTGTTGGGTAAAATTCTTCTCGATATTCTTTAAAAAAATCAACTGCAGTATTTAAGGCGTTTATTGTGTCGCCACTGCAAACTGAATAAAAGACATGATTAATGAGGGAAAAGTCAGGTTATTATTATTATTATTATTATTATTATATTATTATTATTATTATTATTATTATTATTATTATTCTCGTTTTACACCTAAACTACAAAAACAACCCGATTTAAATAGTCATAAATAATTGAGATTGTGGTATCATAAGGGGGGTGCACTGTAGGCATTACTAAAGGTTCTTTGCAGCGTCTCTTCGGCCCTACCTGCAACAACATCCATTTCTTTTACTGTACCTCCATTCATATTATCTTCCATCTTGCTATTCCCCCTCTCCTAAGAGGTATTTAAAAAATGCAACAGCAAGGTTTCCCTCCTGTTACACCTTTCTAACCTACCTACCCTCAGTTTTCATTCTAGCGCTGAATGACCTCATAGGTCCCAGTGCTTTGCCTTTGAAAGGCCAAAGTCTGTATTCCATTCCTTACCACTAACTGTGGTAGACGTCACGATCTCCCAACTTGAAAATCAAGGAATTTTAGATAAATGATTCATGTGAGTTACCTCTGGTTTTCTTTGCGTTCTTTTGTGCCGCCATGATTTCCTTGGAGGAAAGGAACCCGAGGAGATTGTACTCTCTCTCTCTCTCTCTCTCTCTCTCTCTCTCTCTCTCTCTCTCTCTCTCTGATAATTCACATCTCTGTTGGTCACGAAAATTCCAGATGCAGCGCTGCACTGTTACTCTGCAAATACCCATTCTTGACAGTTTATTTTACTGTTTCCACAATTCTTGTCTGCTCTGTGCCTTCGTATTTGTAATGATTCATCTTTAAACTAAGCCAGCTTCCGAACCAAACGCGTGACCTAATACCTGGTCCGTATCCTCGATTTAATCATTTTCATCCATACTGCCTTGACATGTCTCTCTTTCCCCTTCCAGGTTCATCTTTTAATTAATGTTTTCCTTCGTGATATCTGTAATTACGAGTTCTCAGGCAGCCTCACAAGTGTTCCTTTCACTAGGCGTCTTCTTCTTCGGTGATGAGATTCTTGCTGTTCATGTAACATTCAGTTTAGATCTTTCCTAGATAGTGAAATGTGGAAGAAATATTTTGATAAATTGGCAAGAAAAATGTCTCGAATATTGAATTATGAAGATTTATCTGCTCTTTTCACGTACGCCGTGTAGGACTTGATTTATGGCGTTAGTAAAGAGATCAAGAACCTGATGAAAATGGTTATAGATTACCTGCCGATATATCGGTAATACATACGAGTGTGCGGTAGAGTAGTAAAATGGTAGATTTGGGTAGTTTCATTTCATTAGTATTAATTGATATTTAGTAAGAAATGGTGTGGAGTATATATTTGGTTGCCGAACTATAGATTATTTCATGGTTTCATAACTTGCCCCTTTATTATTTATGCACTTTTTTAGGCATAGTCACTGCAAACGGCACATTTTACTTAAAAATTTTAAAAATGAACGATTTCAGACATTTCATGCAAGAAAGTATGTATTTGTATTCACTATTTGAAATATTCTCCCTCAAGTAAATTATGTAAATATCGAAATCAATATAGTAACAGTCAACTGAATTCTTTTCTCCTTATGTCATTTTCCCTTAAAAAATAAAAGCCGATGAGTATCTTTTTTTGTGTGTGTGATCTGTCAATAAAACCGGCTTCTGTAGTATGTTTAACAGTGTTTTTTTCTTCTTCTTCCGCAGGTAATTGTGTGGTTGGGCAAACATGCTTGCTTTCGAAGTCAACATCCGGAGAGGGTGAAGCTGTGAGGAAGAGCTTTGTTTTCGTAGGCTGTTATTTAACATTATTTTATGGCATTTGCTTTTGGTATGAGTGTCTTAATATATTGGTGTTTTGTTTGATTGTTGCGTATTTGTCTAAGCTGCTGTCTATTCCTCATAAGATTTAGTTTATGCACATGAGACGAAAGATTGAACATAAATTCTTCAGGTCACTTGTTCTGTCGTTATTAGAATAATATTTTCATGACTGGACGTTATTACCATTTATTGATCTTTTATCATCTTCACAAAGTTCTTTACGTGCTCGCCTACCGATTCGGTATTCCCGTGTTCGATTCCCCGCTCTGCCAGCGTGGAATCAGAGGAATTTGTTTCTGGCGATTAGAAATTCATTTCTCGATATGATATGGTTGGGATCCCACATTAAGCTGTAGGTCCCGTTGCTTTGTAACCAATTGGTTCCTTGCCACGTAAAAAACTATCTAATCCTTCGAGCCAGCCTTCGGAGAGCTGTTAATCAGCTCAGTGGTCTGGTTAAACTAAAATCCACTTAACTTTATCTTCTTCACAAAGTTGTTTTAAGGTATAAATTCAGGTTTTCCCAACGATAATGATTATGATTTACACTTCCAAAGGAAGGTGTCTTACTTTGCTACCTTCCATGAGCATCATTTGAGTTGGGGAT